>NW_008682011.1:38991-69640 GCF_000695815.1 Acanthisitta chloris
CAGCTAAAAGTTTACTGTGCTGGTTAAACAATAGCTTGCAGCTAAGTTGTACAAAGAGCATTACTCCAATTCTAACAGGAAGTGAATTGGCTAAAAAAACTAAATGCAAATAAAAGCTCCACTCCACAGTTTGGGGGTTTTGTTATATTATTCTCAGTTTTTAAGATCATGTTATTCTCCACTTCATGCTAAGTCATGAACTTAGCAAAGATATTAATGAAAGACCCAGTAATCTCTCTCCCCATTAGCTGCAAGTGCCAGTGTTGCTATTTTGGAAAATAAATGAATATTTGAAGGCTGTAATAATAACACTAGCTCTTTGTGTTAGTGAAGCCTGCCCCATGGCCTATTCATAGGTTCTGCACCATGCAACTTCAAAACACTGTGGACTCAGATTCAGGCCACTTTTTTTCATTCATTCATTTTTATTTTGTTTTACAGAGGGGTGAAAACAATGATTTAAACAAGCTTTTTGAAAGGAGAGACTGGAGATTCAGAAGGATATTTGTTGTAAACCAAACACATTGGGGAAAAAAATGCTACTTGTGAAAAAAAAAATCACACTTCAACTTGCCACTAACTTCATACTGTAGAGGTTCAGTCTGAAGCATAACATCTTTACGGTGGTATCACTAAAGTGTTTGGGGGAATCCTAATGGTTTTGTGCCTAATATTTGAGTACTTGATCAAAGAATTGAATCTTTGTTTTGTCAAATTGTCATTTTGGAAAAAATAACAATACTCTGTTTGGGTATGAAAAGTAAGACTTTTTCAAATTTTCTCATTAAAAAAATAAAAATTGTTGAGAAAAGCTAATTATTTTGGCTTCACTTCCCAAAGTGAGATTGTGTTGCAGAAAGTAGCTCATGCTGCCTCCAACCTGTGGAGATCCAGCAAGAACTGGCGGTGTGAATAATTCTTAAAGTGAAAGCATGAATCAGTTACCAAGTCTGTTTTAGAGATGATTTAACCAGGTGGACAGTCTCGTGGGAGATTGGTTAGATGAAATAGGTTAAGTCATAAATAGTGGGGTAAAATGTGGCACAGCAGATGAAATTCATAGTTTTCCATAGGAATGTCCCACTTTTGGTAGAAAATCAGGTAGAGGAATTTTGCCTTGTGGAGTAAAACTGAGAATTTAAATGCTCCTTGAAGTGCAGTGAGGCTTTGGAAAATGTTACAGCAAAAGATTCAAATTTTCATTTGACCTGTGACTCCTGGAGAAAATGTCACTGAAATTTGAGAAATTTTGGTTTCAACACTTGGGTCCAAAACCCAGTTCTACATTTTGTCAGTAATATTACTGAATTTGCTTGAGACTCTACTCAGTCACTCTCATGTTCTCATTGATTAGAAACACTTTGTTAAACATGGTTTAGGTGTTTAGCACTGCACAATGACTACAGCTTTTATCTTTCTGAAGGAGTTTGTTTTGGAAATGAACCTGGGCCATTCAAGAGTTTCTGTGAGGCAGCTCACTAAGACATCTACACTATCATTTTTTTCTTTAAAGGACCTCTGCTATTTATGCCTCCAAAGAGGAAATCAAATAATCAACAACTGTAAACCTGTAAAATTATTCATGTCGATCAATTCAAACATGAAACTGTTACTATTATAATAACAAAAATAGAAGTAATATAAATGGAGATATGAGAGCACAGGGTGCTTGTGAGGTTTATGGTCATGGTCCCCATGGCACAGCTACTGGAGCAGAGCAAGGCTGTACATACACTCAGCAGTGAAGGAATTGGCAGGTCACAGCATAGCTATCTGAATGTTTGGAAAGGCTTCTCCCTTTGACTGGGAAATCTTAACTTATGTGATATAATACTGTGTGATACTTTAATCCCCAGAGGAATAAAATTGACCTATGCACCACTGGGGTTATTTGGGACACAGAAGTGATCATACTGTTATTTTGACAGATGGAATGCACCAGGTTCGTCATTATGGGTGATCAGTTAACTGCTTAGCCAGGTGCCTTCATTCCTACATTGCCCCTTTCAGTCACTGGAGAACTTCCCCTTTCTTCTTGGGTGAGCTTTGCTATATTGCTGAGTAGCCCTTTGCCAGGACTATATGAGGATTTTGCTTCTGCCAGACATGGTTTTAAGGTTAAGCTGTCTGAGGTCTGACCTCTGTGTCATGTGTTAATGCTCAGTTATGTCCCTAAGCTGTCTGAGGTCTGACCTGTTGTCATGTGTTAATGCTCAGTTATGTCCTGGTTCCTGTCCAGTTCCTGGGGACTGGCTTTGAACTGAGGCACTAGCTTACAGTTAGATCTCAGTCCTCTCCCTGAATGACCTGGGGGTATGATGGTGCATGTATGTGTGATTATAACTCTTGGCTTTAAAATGACGTGTCAGGGCACCCTTTTTGCTACCTGCTTCAAGCTGTTTAATTAATTCCTTCACTTTTTGCCAATTATATTGATGTCAGGATTTAATAATCTCTGAAACACTGTCCCCGTGGCACAGAATGTGGAAATAGAACTCAATATAATGCATGGGGTGGAGCAGGCATGTGTTCAGGCATCCTGAACCGGATGTGCTGGCAGAAGTGTCCTGGAACTACCTTGCTCTTAATTCCTGCATTTAGCTCACTTGCAAACCTAATTGGATAGAGTTTCTTCATGTAAGCAGTAGCTTGGCTTGTACTTCTACTTTGTTTAATGACTAATCTCTTCCAATCTATATATGTTTAATCAGGAGATGACCTAGGTCAGATAATATGTCTGCTGCAAATGCTGTTCTACTTGCAGCATGTTGGCTAAGTGATAGCAAATCCATTGAGAATTCTTGTAATGCAAATCCCTTTCAAAACACTTTTACTGATGGAGAGAAAACGTGTCAGATTATGAATGGCTGTCTCCCTATTCCTTACTGACTTGATGTTTTCAACAACAATTTCAGGGATTAAATATACCCATGCTATATTTATCCATGATGGTTTCCATTTCTCAAGCTGCTGCTAATTTAAGTTTCAAAGAACTTCCCGTTGTATTATGCAATTATTTATAGGTTGGTCAGTTTTGAATAATTTGTCCTAAATCTCAGACTTGTCCTTAATCTTGTGTACTTTCATTCCTGTTCTTTCCTGTTTCTATAAATGCAGCTTTCCATATATATCACTCAAATCTACGAATTTCAAATTGCTTTGTTTGTCTGTCAGATCTACATTTCTAAAACATCTGTTTGACTATACACATGCAGACTCCAGAAAGGACAAGGGATCTTACTGAAGCAGTGATGCAGAAGGCCTCTTTTTCAGTTAATATTTGGGACCAGGAAACAAGCTTCTTTCATGGCCATTTTAAGCATCTGATATCCATTCAGACCACCACTCACTTTTGCAAAATAGAAAAGCCTCATGGATTTTTCTGCTTGTTTTGTGAAGAGTGACATCAACACTACCCGTCTGAGGGCCTTTCCATCATGATCAACAGGCAACCCTGCCCTTCTGTGGGTGAATCTGTTCCAAACCAGTAAGTCATGCCTGGGGACTGTCAAGTTGGATGAACCTGCCCATTACCAGAGGACATGCTGTCTCCTTACAGTGCCTGGTGTGGTGTCCATAATGTGGCTGGTGCTGAGTGAGATCATTGCTTCTCTGGTGAAGGAGCAGATCAGCTCTGCCAGCCCAGGTTGAGAAGTCCCTCAGTGCTGGCTCTAATTGTCTTCCTGCTGCTGGGGAGCTCAGAAATGAGAGACTAAACAACTGCACTAAGATGCTGCACTGCGGGAAATATCTGGAGGTTTTTCACGTGGTAGCTTTGTCCAGTGAAGCCCCTAAATATACCCACATGGGGGAATGGATGTCATTCTGTCCCAGACTATTTGTTTCCTTCTTGCCTGATTATCACAGATAAATTTTCTGCCTTCTTGCCCCCTGTAATATTCTGGGTTTGAGGAAGCGTAGGAAACAGCATATCCTATCAAATAAAGTGGTAGGGACTGATTCTTGAATGCTTGATCATTCTTGTCATACTGTTTGCCGACTCTTTTTGTGTTGCAAATGTGCAGTAAGACCTTTGATCCCTGAGCTGGTCACACTAAGTTCACTGGTCAGGGTGAGACCCAGCTGTGCATTCAGCGAAGTTTTCATATCTGTGGAAAAGAATTAAGGGACACAGGCTGCTTTGTGCAAACCAACCTGGGAGGATAGATGTGTTCTGGAAATTAAGCTTAAACTGTGCCTCTGATGAGGGAGTGGCATTGCTGTGCAGACTGGCTGCTGCAGCTGAACACAGCTTTGCCTTGCCCTGTTTGCTTAGCTGGGTGGATGCTGACAAGGGGGAGGTGGATAGGAGCTTGGACTGCTTTGCCTGCCATGCACAGGATTCTTGATGAAACACAAGAGTCATCATGCGGTGAAAAGGGAAGAAACCTGCCCTGTGCTTTCTGTGCCTAAAAGGGAGGATGTGATGGTCACTGACAGCCCTTCCTGGCTGGATGCAGCTCTGCACTGGAGGAGGAAGTGCAGAATCAGGGTGGTGATACACATGCTTATGGTATGAACTTCCTGTAGCATAGTAAAGGATGCTGTTATCTCCCACAAAGCCTTCCACAAATCCTGTAGAAACAATTGCAGCCACTCCTGACATGAATAACCTTGAGTGACTGCTTAGAGGAGTCCAGAGTGAATAGCTGCATTGTGAAGGCTTTGGCTCACCTCTGTTCTCCCAGGTGTTTCAGAAAGAAGGATCTCAAGGTAAATGAAGATAAATAGAATCAGTAATATAATAAACCAGACAATGACAAAGAAATGATGAGGAACAATTAAAACTCTACGTAGGGACTAGAAATTTGCTATCATGGATACATTCCCATTTCTGGGTTATTTTAGTTGTGCAGCTGACTTTATAATTCTGAAAAAGACAAAGTGCTGTTTTAGGGAAAAAAACCCTCCCTATCATACCTATCATTTTACCTAAAAGTAAATGTCATAGCAGTTTTTCTGACTGTGAAAATTCCTTTGATTTATGAGCATTACTTAGATTATCTGCCCTGATGATAAAATAATTTTTCAGTCACTTTTGAGATAAATCAGCTACAGAAGTATTTCCTTATTTATACCCCTTGCTGTAGAAGCTGCCACTCTTGCCACCTTTGATTAATTTACAGTCTCAATTAATCCTGGTGGCTTTCCTTAGGTCATGCCTCTAATTCCTTTTCTTCTTTGTCCTGGTAAGGACCAAGATGTAGACACAACCTGCCGAGATAGGGAATCTGCATGGTCGAGTGATACGAGAGAGAAAGCAATGTGTAATCACCGTAGATGAGGAGAGCAGATTCCTGAACTCCTTCCCTAGCAAATTCGTGCTGGAAAATGGCAGCTTAAAATAACTCAGACCAGCATCATGGATGCAAAGAATTTATTTTTTTACTTTCTAGGTATAGGCTGAATGAAGAAAAGAGCCTGTAAAGGCACATCTTGCACTGTTGTCCTTTACAACCCGTGATATTTTTTCCCTGTCATTCCATCTTTCATTGAGTAGGACAAGACTATATGTTACAGTATTAATTTTAAATAGCTTCAGTGATGACCCTCCTTCCCCCAGCAGCCTCTGACAGCTGACTCATGCTTCTCTCCTAGAAAATGACAGCCTCAGGGCTTTAGTTCCTGTCTTCATTTTGGCTCAAGTCCAGGAAAATATAATTTAAGCCATACAGAGGAATTTCTCAGTGAATAGCTTATAATTTCTTTCTCTACTGTCTTCCAAATTCAGTCTTACTTTCAATATTGCTTTCTTTCATGTTTTTCCTCTTAAATCAAGGGAGGATAAAATTTGTGTGCAGACAAGGCAACAATAGCCAGGAGAATTGAGATTCGTATTTGCTTTTTAAAGACAAATTAAAAAGATATATCACTGTCATGATCCTTAGTATGAAATATTTTGCAGTAAATTAACTTATGGTTTAATAGCATGGGTTGCTAAATTATCATGCCCAGCTATAGTCTCTCTTGCTGTCTTACCCAAATAATTAGTTGAAATATAAAGATTAATTTTAGATCCATGTGGTATAAGTGGTTTGTCAACATGAAAAAGAAAAAACACATCTGTAGAAAGAGAACACATTTTTCAAGTTTAACATGTAGAATGGCTACACTTTAAGTTACTTATATAACTTACCACTTAATTTCATTAATTTGCACCTAAAATTAACAAAAACATCTGTATTTCAATTCAGCTTAGCATTGTGACTTCAAGTGTGTAAAAGCCATCCTTTTTCTATTAAACAAGCTAATTTCTCTGGTTTCACAAGGCCTAGCTTATACAGGAGATGAGTTTGAAATTTTTCTGTAATCATTGCACAGTAATGGCTTGGTAACTATGGGGATAACTAGAAATATATTTTGTTGTCTGAAGAGATGCCTAAAGGAGTGATTAAAGCAAATATATACCAGGAGGAGGCAGCCTTTCTATATCAAGCTTTTTATAAGAAGAGACTATAACCACTCTCACAATTTAACTGCAGAAACACACTGACAGTGTGTTTGATGTTTCATACAGTAAGCTTATGTCCCTCTTATAAGTAACTAGTCATTAAAAATAATACTACCAGTTGCAGGAGACACAATATGTTACAAGTACGTACTTAAATTTTATGAAAGCACTTGATGTGTAAGTAAATCACACAGGGACTGGTGGGTCCTCCTATGCTTGTGTACACTCACCTTCAGGTACAAATAGGAATTCAGGCATTTGTTCTAATCCAAGCACTTCATGCTAACAGTTACTCTGATTTTAGAGTGATAGTGCAGGCATAAGAGGAAAAACATTTGTAAGGAAACTTCAAGACTTGTTTGGTAACTAGCTGCATGCTGAAGGCCAAGGCTCTGCTCTGAGGCCATCACTGTTCTCTAAATAGATGTTAGCTCCATATATCGTAGACACAGTACCAACCCTGTATTTGTCCTGCAACCTGCCTTGAGCTGTATTGGATACTCTGCCTTTAAACATAAGCCTCTCCCCTTAATTTGGACAAGGCTAACTAGCACTTAGCTGCTTGTTAAACTTCAGGTAAGCTCATAACAACCAAGGGATTATGATTATTGTTTAATCACGTGTCATGGAATCACAGAATGGTTTGGGTTGGAAGAGATCTTACAGATGACCTAGTTCCAAGCCCCCTACTGTGGGCAGGGACACCCTCCACTAGACTAGGTTGCTCAGAGCCTCATCCAACCTGGCTTTGAACACTTCCATTAGGGTCCTAGTAAGCTCAGCAGCTGCATGCAGACCCCTAATTCCGCTTGTTTGTTTCCCATGTCTCATGTGTGAGTGTACAGGCAGTTCAGAGAGGCACCCCACTGTGCTGGTTACCTACAAGAGGCATGAGAGTCATAATCATGCCACCTGTAATTCCCCTACCCCAGCATGCAAAGCCATGTGCACTTCTACAAATTAAATACCCTTAGAAGTATACTTTTTTAATTCCAGATTTTGTGAGTTTTTCCAATACATTCAGAAATTGTGCATACAAATAGTTGAGTTTTTATTTTTCCCTTCACTGTTTTAAATTGTTGTAATTAATTTTATGGAAGATTTTACTTGGTTTTCAACTTTGTTGTTTCAAAATGTGGCTCTCAGTCTGACGTCTTTTTGGCAATGTGCCCCTATAGTCCCTATGTAGTTTGAACATTTCCATGATTTATCAGCATACCGCCACAAACATACTGAGTTTACACGACTGAAATATACACAGTGAGTAATGCCAAAGTATTTACTGGCAATACTTGCTATTGCCAGACTTAGAACCACAGTTCCTTCATTAAATGAATTTTAAGCTTTACCTGGAGACATGGTAGCTGCTAAAACCCCTCTAGCACTGTAGCTAAGTCTGTGGAATTACGTTTAGCACAAATATTTTGGGAATTTACTCTTTCTCAAAGACATTGTTACATCTGTGTTTACGGCTCAGTAGACCATGTTATGAAACTATGCAGTGGGAAGTATTTTCTTTAGCTTTCTTGGTGAGTCATCCTCTCTTGAAGAAGGACACGTATCCTTTGCTTTGCTTCCATGCAAGAAGGAAAGGTTTTATATTTAAGGTTTATGTGTCTGTTACAAAATTGAGAATGTTCTCTTTCATTTTCTTAGCACAATGCTTTTCCCCTCTTAATTTAAAGAATTCAAAAGACTAATAGAACACATTTCATAGTCAGAAAAAGGCAGTGCTAATTAGTTTGTACTTATTTTAATTCATAATTCCCGGATAAATGCACCTTCAGTTCCTTGCCCTGCCACATGCTTTTTGTGTGATCTTAACCTGCCTATGTTTTACTTTCTTCTGTATAAAAATATGGAAAGATAAATGTCCTTAGCTCCTGTGGCTCTCCTTAGGGTAAATAACCAAAGGATCCATTCGTCTCTTTAATGCTACTCCCATATCATAGGGAACCTTCAGACAGCACACCTGCCTGTGGATACAGCTTTGCCTAATGTTTAAGATGTTTGGTCCTTTATGCTCCAGAGATGCCCTATAGCTGTACCTAGGGCTATACAAGCTCAGCTCACCATTTGTGCAGTCAACACATTTTGTCAGGAAAGGCAGCCTTGAGGTATCCCCAGTAGTCATACTTGAAGGTGTTAATAGAGTGGATACTACACAAATGCTTAAAGTGGGTTCACATTTTCTTGGTTGCCTTGTAGAAATAGCATATTAAATAATGCTTATTCATTTAAAATTCTTTATGAGATGTGAATAAAGCTGTTTCTTGGCTTTTATAAACAACAACCAAACAAACACCAACGGTTTCTTTCTCTTTAATGGAGCTGTTCCACATCCCATATATTTAGTCCAAGCATGCAGGACAGACCATAATAGGTATTCACTGGAGTATGACTCCCCATGTATTAATTTGTTTGGTTGGTAAATAAGAAAGGGCGTTTTTCCAAGGAAGGAAAGATTGAGTCTCCAGGCCCAGGGTAACAGGTGCTCTGAACCTTTGAATTCTCTTTTGGGAATTCATTATGGGATTTAGGATTTTTTGTCCATTTTTTTTTTTTCTCCAAGGTCAAGAGTATATGAACTAATGAGAACTAAGCCACTGAGGCCATGAGAGAATATTTTTTTAAATTAGGGCATGAGTCCTCCTCAGTGGGAATGTATATGTGAAAATATTTGATAACAGTAACATATGTTGGATGTGAGTTGTCTTTCAAGGAAAGCAGTGTAGGTCTGGGAGATGTGAGCTCTTGTTCTGCTCCTGTGGTGTTCTGATACAAATGCTCAAGAGCTGTGTGAAATCACAATCCCACCTGCTTGTAGGCTTGAAGCAAAAAAATCCTTAGCAGAGCATGTCTCCTGTTCTCCCTATCCTGTACAGTAATCCTCACTGTAGGGTGTAACTTCTTCTCCAGGCAGTCACTGTCCTCTTCTCTGTATGTGAACATAAGCAACAAAGCCAGTGGTTTGTATATATCCGTGAACTCGTCTCTCTGCAGCTGGCTGAGTGCTAAATACCAGGTGGGTTCATGTGTGGCAACCTTCTGCAAACAATTGCTTGACGTGTAGCCAGGGTGTGCAATGTAGTAATGAGTGATACCTCAGAAAGGTAACAGAAGTAGAACTTTTTGAAGTACTTTTAGGCGCTTTCCTGAAACAACAACCAAGTCTAAGCACCAAAACACCCCATGAAAAATATTGTCTTATGAGTGTTATAACCTTGAAAATGATACAATTTCTTTTTCTCACGGCTTATACTTAGACATGCACAAAGGGTAACTTGATGAACATCTACTTAAGAACAGCTAGTGTTGGAATTATAGGGAAATTTTTGAATGCAGTGCTTGATATGGCAGTGTGAACTAAAGGATGACACCGCTGTATTTGAGTTCTTTATTATGCAAAGATAAGGGAAGCTGTTGTTTTGTGTGTATCTTCTGTTATTCTAAAGGGATCAGCAAATATCTGATACCTCCTAAGAGAAAACAGTCCGCTGAGATAGATCCACTTTTAGTGACTAGTGGGTCACTTACGTTACAATACATGGTAGCAACCACGAATGGCAAGCAGTGAATAGCATGAACACCTTGAACAGCAAGGAAAAGGAATGAATATATAGATTGAAAATTCTGTAGATTTTCTGGTACAAATGTAAATATTCCTCCCCTTCTGATTGGTGGTTTTAGACTTTTTATTTGCCATGGAAACTATTTGTTTCCACCTGACTCATACTGTGGATCTGTACATCCATTTGAACAAAGGAACAAACAAAAGGAACTAGATCAGTGACTTGGCTGATCCTGTAAGGGACACCTCAGCATTTGGACGTTTTTGTGTGTCAGCCCTTGGCAAGAACATGTGTAGTACATGACATAAGCCAAATTATATCAGTCTTATTCTGCAAGAACAAGTTACTTTTGCATTTTAACTGCTGAGGTGTCCCACAGTCTCTCACCTCCATGGTACACAAAGGTATGGTGACTTTTCTTTTGTTCTGGTCAAGCACAAATATTTGCACATGGGAAAATGTTTAAGCTCCACAGACCAATAGATCAGCCATCTGCCTGGAAAAGGCAACGCCTTCCTGCGCTGAGACGGATACATAGGGGAGGATCCTGTTCTGTCAGTTCTCAGATTCCTGTGCCTCACCTCACTGACGTTAAGTCCACGTTTGTTTGACTACTCTTGGTCTGATTACAACAGATAAGTCCAGACAGTAAAGTAGATGCAGATATGTGAACAAGTGGCAATAAAGTTTGCTTCCTGGAATGTGTTGTGTTTGTTGCAGAGGCAGAACGAGCAAAGTCTTTCTGTATAATACATGGACTTACACAGGTGATGCTGTATTATGCTCGTGTAAGTGTTAACATCCACACATATAGAATACAGGTTATGAATTCTGTAAAAGCACATAGTAGCTTTTCTGAGCTGTTGGTTCTTATACTGTGACAGAATTTATTCTGTGTAAAATGACTTCTGCTCTCACATTCATATTTTCAGTCTTTTTTGCTCCTCCTTCAGCTCTAACACAAACAATGGAGGTAAACAAACCTGGTTGGTTTAGTTCCAGATAAGCAAGGAATAAAAGGAACAGTTTCCCACTCTTTCTTAAGAAAGAGGGAAATAAAAAGTATGAACAAAAATCTGCCCACTAATATTGTGAATAAATCTGTGTGGCATGCAAGCAGACAAAAAGGGAAGGAAAGGGGGAGTAGTGTATCGTGCCATTCATGCTGGAGGAAAAAATGGGGAAGAATCATGTGTTTGCCATTGGGCAGGTTACAGACTTATTATCTTATCCCAGAGCAATGATACTGTATTCTGAGATCTGAGGTTTTGTTTCATCAGAAGGTACATTGCTTGACAAAACAGTCTTCAAAAAGGAGAAGGCAGAAATATAGTAGCAGCTCTAAAATTAAGGAAGAATGTTGAACTAAACTGTGAATAAAAAAGTGTGTGCAACATACAGGGTGGTTTTTACCTGAATATCTAGCTCCACCAAAAGGACTGGATCTGAATCTTTAAGAATCACAAAGATTTAGTATGATTTCTGAAGGCTATGGCTGAAAACGTATCTCAGCATGATACTATGGGGATTTGAGAAGGGAAAGAAGAGGGTGAAATCTCCTTTAGTCACTTTGGAAAGAGATTACATGTGACACCGTGGAACTCATGTGCAGGTGACATCTCTGGAAAGTGGCTGTTCTCTGCTCAAATGAGTGGATTGCCAAGACTGTTACAAACTTCTGCAGTAGAAAATACTGTTCTAGGTTGTAGATGCAATCAGTATAAATAACAACTTTGGAAATTAATCTGGATTTTCTTCAAATGTTAAAATAATTTGCATTGCAGTGTTGATCTAAAGGCTAACTTTCATTTGACTAAGAAGTCATTGATCATTGTATTGTTCTGAAAATTTGGTTATTATTTTTATTCTATTCATATAGTTTGTTTCCTCTCTGATGGCTCCGTATCAGATGCCCAAAATAAGCAGTAAATAAGGCCCAGGGCTTGCATTACTTGTTTCTTCCACAATCCAAATAAGTGGTAATTCTACCATTTATTTTCTTTTACAGCACTGAGGTGAGACACACTGTGGAGTTTAGCTTTCCTGAACCCAAGCAAGTTCTGGACTGTGGTCCTGTATCACAAGCCTCTTGGGATTCCAGCTTTTTGGATTGTTGACAGTCATCTCTTTGCTTATGAATGGATACACTAAAGGAATAAAAACCTTTCAACTAGATTTGAAAGGGGTTAAAGCCAAGCTCACGGGAGGTAAACCTGGTAGTGGCACACAAATGTGTTTGAGGGACAGTGTGCTAGCGAGGTCCTTTGTCATCTTGGAGTTAGGGTATGGAGAGCCACATGGCAGCAAAAATACAAGGGTTATTCATGTGACAGAAACCATGGAAGCACCTGCAAATAGTCATGTAGGAGTTAGGGCTTCTTCCCTCAAAAAAGTGTCAGGATCAATAGCCCAACTGAAGTGCGTCTACACAATGCATGCAGCATGGGCAACAAACAGAAGGAGCTGGAAGCCACTGTGAAGCAGGAAAACTGTGGTGTAGTTTGCCATCATGGAAACATGGTGGGATGACTTGCACAACTGGAATTCTGCAATGGATGGCTATAAACTATTCAAAAGGGACAGGCAATGAAGGAAAGGTGGAGGGGTAGCCCTGTATGTTAAGAGTGTATTTTGATTGTCTAGAACTTGATGATGGTGATGATAGAGTTGAGTGTTTGTGTAAGAATCAGGGGGAAAGCCAACAAGGCAGATGCATATCCAGAGAAGGGCAACAAAGCTGGTGAAGGCTCTAGAGCACAAGTCTCATGAGGAGCAGCTGCTAGCCTGGAGAAAAGGAGGCTGAATGGCTGTCATGGCTATCTTGTATCATATCTGGCAGCTAGCTCACATCCCTTTCTCCTGAACATCTCTGGCGTGCTTGAAAGAAGGTATGATCACAGACTGGGAAATGTTGCCAAATCTGGAACAGATAAAGTTATAAATGAGTAGAGCTGAACACAAACCAAAGGAATGTGATTTCCAGTTTAATTTTATTTCTAGCATTTTCCCATCGATTAAAAAAAATTCCTTTAACTGATTCTTAAGACAATATTTTGTTACTGACTAATACAATGTATTTTTTCACATATTGTACAGGTTGTTTTACCACCACTCTGTTGGAACGTACACATATCTAAATTTTACAAAATTATAAAGACATAGATTGGTGCAATATAACTCGTTCATGACAAATGAATACTAGGTGTTCTAAATAAGCAAAACTGTCCCACAGAGATCCTTCTTTCATCTTTTATGTGTGTATACAGGTGTCATCATAGGAAATGGCAGGTAGCACACAAACAAATGACTCTGGTGCTTTGCATGTAACATAACATTCATGCTCCTACTGCAGGTGAACCACTGACTGTTTTGCTCTAGCAAAAAACCCCATATTGTTGGGATAATCAACTCTTTCAACTGGCTTCAGCGCTTTACTCAAAACATGAGTCCATCCTTGCATATGATGATCCTGGGGAAATTTTGTGAAGAGTTTGTATATACAGATTCTCTCAATAAGCTGTCACTGTCATGGTGGACTGCTGCAGAAAAAGAGGGAAAGACCTGGGATAAGCTTCACATGAGTCGAGTGACAATTAAATGAAAAGAGCTAGGGCAAGCCTCTTCATTTTTCCCATATCAGACTTTGCAAGCATCATTTAGCCTCAGGAGTGGAGTTCTGAGTCTATCTCCTTCCATTTCTCTTGCTTCACTGTGTCTTTATCATAGCAAAACCTGCAGCTACTCTTTGATTGTTATCACCTCACTGAGACCACATGCTCAGTCTGAAATGTCTGTTCTGTTTTCAGCTATCAGAACAATAATTAAAGGATTACACAGAAGAAAGTTAAGCCCAGACCACTGGGTTTTTTTTCTATATAAACTATTCCAAAATCTATAGGAAGAGATTTCCTGTCTGATTAGACAGCAAAGTTTCTTTTCCTTTAATGAGAAATAAGTGTATAAAGCAGAGGTACACTAGCAACTAACAAACTTCTTGCAATAAAAATTTAAATGGGGAGCCAAGATGCAGCTATTAACTTGTGTAATAAATTGCAAGTAGACATCAAAAAGACTGTTTATAACTCTTGGTCAGAAGTCATAGCTGACTTAACAGAGTCATACCTGGATTGATAAAATACAGCTCAAAATTGCTGCACTTTAACCATCACTTTCAGTTATCCAGATAACTAATTTCAAAGTTTTTTATATATTTTCCCCCTTGTTTTCCAAATGGGTGCAATAGCCTTGATATGTTTGTTTTCCAAATTGTACATATAAATTTTTAATGTAATCTGATATACCAAAGCTGCTTGGTAAGAGTTCAAAATGCTAGTAGAGACAGAGAGGTGCAGCTTCACCTCGTAGAGGTTATGGTCATTTCATTGTTCCTGGTTACAGTTCTGTCTGAATGAGGCGTAGAGCTTTCTTCATGTTCTCTATTACTGAAAAACAAATAAAAACTGTAAAAATATATTAAAAACACATTTGTACAGTACAAAACACCTAGTTTGAGTTAGTCAAGTTGTTCACATGGAAATTAATTTATGGTCACACATAATTTAGAGCTTTCTATTGTGAAAATTCTGGCTATGATACTGAAGCAGAAGGTAAAAAACTTTCATGAATCAAAATGTTTAACTTAAAGGGATTTGACATGACTCCTTTCAACTCATTTCTCAGCAGCAAGCCTGGTAATCAGATGTGACGTGCATATTTGTGGTGAGATACTGCGTTGGTGTCAAATAAATGGTATAGAGTAAGAACTGGCTCAACCTGAAAAATCACATTCCTTTCTGAACTATGGGTGTTAGGTGGTACCGAGGTAACTACCAGCATTTCTTTACTGATTCCCTCCCACCACTGGCTATTTGCATTGTGCAGTTGCATACTTTTGAGCATAGTGACTTTCACCATTCTCCAGCAAACTTCTCAGATCTTGATCCTGAAGGTTCTCACCCATGATCTTCCAATTTTTCTTACATGAGTAGTCCCAATAAATTCAATGAGACAATAGGTGTGATTGTTTTGCTAGAACAGGTTAGACCATTATAATTTATTGCAAATGCTCATACACAGTATTTATTCTTTACTTTGAGATCCTAATGGATTCTGAAGCACAAATGGTTAGGATGAGGTGTGTCTGGCTGCTTACAATGTGAAATGCAAAGTACTACAACAAAGGGAGCACTCACAGAATGGTATGTCTTGTGGTTCGTAGGTGTAAAGCCGGTTGGAGTATCTTCCTGTGATATCAGCTCTTACTGTGAGAGATGGGTCTGAAAAAGCAATTGTATTAAACTCTGCCTGTGGTTCCCACAACAGCTGAGGGCGATGGTGTGGCGCTACTTTGACAGCCCTGTTTCTCATTTCATCAATGAGGCAATTATGAGGCTGTTACGCTCTGTTCCAGCCAACTGCTCTTTACCTGAAGAAATCCTGAACAAAAGCTAATGCTCGTTTTTATATTATGCAGCTATTTTTAAGTGCTAGGTTACATGTGCATTTCATCCACATTTAAAGGAAAATATGCTGTTTTACAAGTTCTGGGTTTACACCAGGAGAGGCTAATTTGTGCGGATGCATACGTAGTGAGGTTCATGCATATCTAATGCAATATTAGCATGACCTACCTAGAGCCATCAGAATGAAAATCTTGTGATTCTTAATGTTCCAGCATGGGGACAAGTTGTTGTGGACATCTCTTCTCCCAGTTCCCCTTCCAAGCTTTTTGTTTATTAACTGACTCCTATGACTACACTGCTCTCTGTCTGCGTGTGGACTTCATCTCACTGAGCTTTGGATGCCATCACAGAACTAATCATTCTAGGCTCCCTGTACAGCCAGTGAAAAGGAACAGGCATTTTGGGGCATAATTTATTTGATCCACTCCAGAAGTCAGCTTTACAATAGGATGAATCATTCCTTAGATGCCACTGACTGTTGATTTATTCTGTGGTAATGTCCACCCTATAGACATCTACGTTCAGTCAGATATTTGACTTTTTCAGTAAATTTGCTCTTGTCACAGCACTAGCAAGAAGTATGGAGAGCAAAAGCCCAGGTACTAACAGATGTTTAACCATCTTACCCCCAAGCCTGAATTAGGTACCCACCAGAACACATCTATAATCTAAGGAAGTTTACAAGGGTCAAAGTCTGCAACAGAGGTAGAAACCTACTTTCTTTTTGCAAAATGAATGTTTTTGATGTCCCCAAAGGAGGACACTGGCATAATTCAGATATTACATCTTTGAAGGTACCTAAATATTGTACGTACCTATAAACATGATTCGAGGCACATATTGTCCATCAGGTGACAGGTTTTTATCTGTGGTTTCATGCTGGCAGAAAAATGAAAGCTGGTTGTTAAAATAATTCTGTAAATATTGCTGAAGTACTGCCTTGTACTAGAGGACAAAACCAAAGAAGTACTACTTGTGTGTGGGTACACACATAGGAATAGCTCTACTGATAACTAAATAGCTCTACTAATAACTAAATAGCTCTACTAATAACTAAAATGCCAGAGATAGTAGCTAAACAAATAGCTCTACTAATAACAGAGATAGTAGCTAAAATGACATGAAAAAGCAAGACAAAGAAAGAGAAAGCACAGACCATAAAAAGATACCAGCCGAATCACCCCAAACCCTTCATACCATGAGATTCAGCATAACGAAGTTATTTTGGGCCATTTCCTGTATTTCTTCATTTTCTGCAAACACTTTCTTCAGTGCTAGAAAAGACAGGATCACTTTGAAGTCCATCTCAAACTCTGCCTTTCTGTTTGCGTTTGGGCACCACATTGGCCAGAGACTGGCCACATTGTTCCTGTCTGCTTATTCACATTCCAGAGAGGACACTTAGGGGCTCAATCACTTCTATCACTTCTTTTGGGGCTTTTTTTTTGACCCAAGGCAGTACAAACTCCTGGCTATGAAAATGGAAGCTCTCTTCTGTTATTTATGAAGCCTGTTGTCTCAATGGATACCATGTCTCAGCTTGACAAAAGTGCATTATTCTCAGAAAATTCTTGTTAGATTGATTTCAGCAGCCCTATCCTCGTCTCCTTCTTTAGTTACCAGTTCAGGAGAGCCAAACAATATTAAATCTGTTCAATGAGTCAGTAGCAGCCTCTTAATTTGAACTGACGAGTGCTGCATTCAGGATAGCAGTACAGCAGCACTGAGTATTTTTCATGTTCTTTATTGGGTAGTTTCACAGTGAAGTTTTTGTAAATAACGGTAATAAATTCTTTGCTTTTCAGATACATTTTCATTTGCCTGTTTTTTAAAATAATTTTTAGTAAGTGCAAGGTAAATATAATGTATAGGTGCAGTTTCTTATAAAAATGTTCACAAAATTTTAACATGCAAAAAATCAAAATTACCTTGGCAGTATTGACAGTCTTCCAAATGATGAATGACCATCAGGGGCTTGTTACTTAATTAATAATAATGAAAGACATAGTTAGATCATTTGACAGGTAAACAAAGGGGTGATTTTACTTGTAGACTGAAAAAAGCAAATTGCATTTAATCATAGTTAAGCCACATTAAAACCATACCGACATTCTGTAAGGTATTACAGACAATGTTTTAGCAAGGATAAAGAGCATAAATACTTCATAAAAGAAAGAAGTAGAGTTTCTACATCTAAACAGCATGTATGTAGTAAGAGATTCTAGAAGAAAGAAACGACAGATCCATCGTAATTTCATTCCCAGCTACTATATAATCATACTGAAGAGGTATTTAATGTTACTTAGGTGTGAAGTTCTCCATGATTAGGAAAATAAAAATAATATGTATGAACTGGAATAAAATAATTTTGGGTAAGAGATAAGACTGAGTTTATCATCTAATACATCCCATTAAAAAGTTTCATCACTTTTAAGATTTCTTGAACAGGTATACAGTATTTTTTTCCTCTGGAAATAGTTTGGTAAATTATCCAAATTTTATTAGTTTGGATGTCAAAACATGAAAAAATTCTGTGCATTTTCTCCTGTATTTTTAAAAAACCCCTATATTTACTGTTCAGCAAATGAATTACTAATACTTGGTCTGCTACCACTGTTAGGATTTGTTAATTTCTAGCCATTTTCACATAGGGTATATGAAATTAATTGTCTTTTATTGTAAAAATAATTTGCCTTATATTTAGCAATAGCTCAGGCTACACTATTATGATCTAAAATGAACTGTAAAAGAGGTTTAGATAAGTATTGTTGTAAACTCTCAAATATATTTTCAGCTGATTCCCAAAGCAGATTCAGATTGGAACTTCCATTTCTACAAAGATAGTGAGAAACTGTGGCTATATCATGCATGTATTCCAGCTAATAAAGTATTGGGGAAATATTAGAGGCAGCAGATCACAGCATGCAAGACCAAATGCAACTTATTTCAAGGAAGTAATCAGAGGTACATGATATTAAAACACAAAAGATGTAATTTTAAAAAAATACAGTGTCTGTTTATTATTGCTCATTCAAATGACAACACTGCTCTTGTGGCAAAGAAATGACAGCATTACATTATTGGCCTATGATGTTACTTCAGAGTCATAAGACCCCCTACAAGGGCTTTTATTTATAGGCACAGTCTGTTTTATTTAACTGGGTGGTCTGTAGATCAGCTGACATAGTGTTTTTGTTCTGTTTCATTATAATATATTCTGGCATCATGGAATAACACCTTTTCTTTTTACTATTTTTTTTCTCTCTTACCTTTTTTTTGCTTGATAAAGCCCTTCTTCATAAGTTTGTACCCAGGTAATTTCATCTCCCCACCCTAGAAATATAACAAAAGGATTAACTGGTGGCCAGACAAGTAATTCATAACAAATTCCTTTCTTTTAATATATTTATCAACAGTTGTACATAATTAAGGTTTGGGTTTTTTTAGTCAAAGATTCCCAAACATTGTGGGTATGCTGATTCTACATCCCCTGTTAGGTACACTGGAAAAAAACCCAACCCTACAACCAAACCAGCTGCTTGTGTATCCAATTCCATTCCTTTCACAGACCTGTTAGACATTTTTCTAAATACTCAGAGATCCCTAAATCAGAACCCAATCTTTTATATCTTTATATTGCCTGCTCCACATTTCATGTAGGCCCCGGAACTTAAAGAGAAAGTTGTCATATAGAAGAGGAAAATAAAATATCACAGCTCAAATAAGATCAAATATGATACAGATAGAACAGTCTTCAGTTATAAACTGAACTCCAAAATGAAGTTGGAAGTCAAAACTCCGATGAAATTCAGGCCCTGAAGTTTCAAGTACTTAATTTAAATAATTTAATAGAAGAATATCTGTTAAATAAAAGTCTCCAATGAAACAAAAATCTTAATGAATAATCAGCTTGATAGCTCATCCACAGCTGGTGATACACAGATCTCAAAAAACAAATTGTCCAGTTGGTTTCATGCTGTCAGCTCCCAAAGATTCAGCCCCTGTGTAACAGATCCCTGCCTCCCAGGCAGTGTGCCTTCATTCATGAGGGCCCTCATGGGAGTTGTAGAACAGCATCTGGATCTGGACCAGGTCAAAGCTCTGGTCTGTGCTGTCTGGACAGTGCTTGGACCAGCCCTGGTTATGCAGAGATTTCTGTTAGATTTCTCACAGGACAATTGCTCATGATGCTACTAGGTCATCTCTTCTTTCAGGAGACAGGTCTGTCTGGTTGATGGTGAGATTCTGGCATGTAGACCAGTGCCTTCCCAACCCTGGCTGCAGTCAGCTGCTGATGTAGGTAACTGCACAGAGGAGTCAGTCAGGGTCATTTTGCAGCAGGTGTAAGTATTCCCTTTTGGTTTGTGAAAATTACATGTAAAGTGCTCAAGGCATCCAAAAGGCCTGAAATCAGAATTAGAAAACTGACACTTGCTTTCTGTTACTGCTCTTATTTTTTTCCCTCCAAACCTGCCAAAACTGAAAGGATTTTATTATCTTTTTGTGCATTTAAGCTTAGTGGGAAAAAGTAATCCTGATCTAGACAAGGTAGGCAATACACACTGGATTAATTACAGCCTTTCCCCAGGGATTCCACTTAAAAAAAGTGGTTTGAAATTTCTCTTTGGCTAGTTCAGGTGTTGCATGATCTTGTCAAGTTGTCGCTGAGCAATTAGGCTCAGATGGGACCTCTGAGACAGGTGCAACTTTGGCAATGGTCTGTGCAGGGAAATGTCAGAGGAGAGCTGTGGGATCTGGAGGCTTTGCCACAGCTTGTGTAAGAGTTCAGGAAGGGAGATGGAGGGATTTTTGTGAATAGTCTCAAAAGGCAAAGGGAGATGGAGAAGGGGAAAAGACCTTAGTAAGCTGTTTTTCTACTTGTATTTCTAAGGACTGATCAGACATAAGTATCTTAAAACAGGGTCTTTGCTTAACATCCAGGCTGAAAATTATGCACCACAAGGAAGGGAATTACTCATAGTCATGCCTTGCAGTGGATAACTGATGAAAAGCAAAAGCATAAAAGTCATGCAGAAAACCCCACCAGTGATCCAAACTGTTGTTTTGTGTACAAAAATGGGTCTGTAGAAAAACTGTTCCCTAGCAACTGAAGTTACAAAATTGTGTTTCAGTATTTGGTAAGCTACTATAATCAAATCTTTTGTAAATGATATATGAAAGAATTTTTTTTTTCATTTATAGTCCTACAAGTGCATCCTGATTTGAGAGACTGATGAAAGAATTTATTTTTTCATTTATAGTTCTACAAGTGCATCCTGATTTGAGAGACTCAGTCTATAGGTTATTTGCTTTTACTAGGTCACTATAAGTTTATATAAATTATGCATATTATATGAGGCCCTCGGTCATAACCTTAAGAATAGAGAGACAGAGTGAAATGATACGGACTAAGAAGATGACCTGCTTAGAATGTCACTTAGCCTTAAGAATAAACAGACAGAGTGAAATGATATGGACTAGGAAGATGACCTGCTTAGAATGTCACTTAACACTAGAGAAACATGCCTCAGTAAGTGTATGCATCCATTCTCTATATGTATTTTATATATATATATATGGATGCATTCTATAAGTGTACATTCTAAATACAAATATTTACTGGTCTATATGGTGAGGTAAGGAGGTAAGTACAGACTAAATATACAGTACCTCTTGACAGTGTCTGAGGTGCTCGTTTTTCCTTTTTGATTGCCATTGCAAGGTTGGAAGAGACTGCAATTAGGAGGAGGGACAAGGCCAGTGTTGAATGGAGCATTATTTCCCTTTCAACGTGTCAAAGAAACTGGAAAACAAAGCAACAGCTTTAGTCACATGGATTCGTCACCTGGCGCAGTGTAAATCAATGTGTTAGTGGCATCCTAACAATCAATAATCCAGAGACAGTTTGGGTTATTTCTAGAAATGCCTGCCTTTGTGAGAAAAATGCCAAATGGAGCTGCTTAATTTTACTGTGCAACACTACTCTCAGCTGTCAAAATTAGGCTGCAGAGGACTATTCCAATTTGATTCTTATGAAGTAGTACAATGTCATAATACTGGATCATGACAATTTCAAGACAGTGCTACTGGTATTTTAATGTTAGTGAAAGGTAACAGCATGGGATTTTTAATTTTTTGTTTTATATTTTATCAAAAGATGTCTCATGAGATCCTGCTTAATAAAACAGGAAAACTGGCAAATATTTGACTCCAGGAATAATATGTTTTAAACTGTCAAATCCATCCAGGATGTTGAAAATGCCATCATTTTTTAAAGCCTGCATTCTGTGAATCAGGATGTTAAAGATTGTGAGATAAATATCAAAGAAACTTTCAGCTGTTTTTCATAATGAAAACTTGAAAAATTTCCCCATTCTCCATGACATATTTACACTGAATTTCAGTTCAACTCCTGATGAATGAAACAATTCATCTGTCTGTTTTAGTATTCTCTTCCTGACAAAGATCATCATAAGAAATTCAGTAACTTCTGGCCTTGATAAAAATCAGAGAACAGAAGCAACAGTTGAGGAAAAGCACTACAAAGCTAACCTTTTTTAATTGATAAGTCTTCTTTCTGCCCAGTACAATCATCTTTAGGCATTAAAGCTGCTATTCAGGTGGATGCCTGATGGTTTGAACTGAGTTAAAAAATGCAATGCATGCAGCCCAGTACACTGAGTCAGCTCTTGCTGGAGATTCCACTTTTCTAAGGCTGAGCTTTAGGGTTACCAGGATAACCCACTGAGAAAGTACTTTGACTTAAATACAGAAAAAAAAATCCCCCAAGATACTTGTGCCTGTATTGATAAAGAAAATTTCAAAGTTGAATTTATAGGTGATAGCCAGTATGGAATTACAACCCTGAGTACTGGCAAAAGAAAATGCTTTGTGCTTTTTAGGACTAAGAGGCATGAAAAATGTTGCTTTAATGAATATCTTAATATCTCAGAATCACAGTTAGAAGTTAAATTTCTTGTGAACAAATTAAATCTCCATTTCCAATAACTGGCATTCTGAAATATATTACTTTTCTTGTCTTAAGATGGAAAAACATTCTATTGGAGTGACTGGAGAAAAAATTGTACATTAAAATATACAAAATCTTAGGAAAAAAAGAATTATCATCTTGTAGTAAGACTCTTATATTTCTGAAGAAATTTCCCTTGGTTGCTAAAATAATGAGTACATTCATTGTAATATTTTTCCCTTCAGTCTTCTCCACACAGTTCCCTTTCCCCTGCCATGGCATCACAACTCTAGAGTTGCTCTTTTTTCACATGCTTCCTTAGGCTCATTCATGCTGGCTATTGTTGACTGACTTTTAGAAAGGAGTCTCCTTTGAAGCTTACTATGTGCAGTAATTTAATGATTTCAGATTATTGATGTTTAATAAGAAAAAATGAAGTTTTCCAGTGTTTCCTAAGGAGAGAATATAATTTTTAGTTAAGTCTGGGGGATGAGGATTCTTTAATAAATCCTCAGTAAAAATTCCATTCAAGTTTTCCCCATGTCTGTGTAAACTACTGACTTCATATCATTACACCATACCACTATACTCCTGACAAATGAATATTTGTAGCAACTCTGTGTGAAAGTTAGCAAATATCTTTATCATCAGTTCACCTAATAGATGTTAACAATCAAATTTGGCATTTCTATGACCATTTTTAAATGCCATTTAAACATAAGTAGATGTGACTTTGAAATTACGCCAGATAATGTCTCTATAAAGCAGAAATGGAATGCATGATTCAGTTCTTTCTTTTATGATGTATTCATTGTAAAATTAAAGTGTAAATCTCTTTGAGTCACAGATATAATTATCTGAAGGTTAAGTAACTGATTATCATCCTATTGAAAATCAATAGGGCTTTGGAAAGATAATTTATGGAGCTGCAGCTGGAGGCAGTTTAAATCCAATATTCTGAATTTTTGATGCTACATGATCCAATGTTAGTTAATTGATTTAGAGAAAAGAATGACAGCCAACACCATATAGATTGCCTTCAACTCTCTGCCACAACAACCCTGTGCTAGCTAATCTCTACACATCTATCATTTGTATTTTTGTATAACTAGGCTTGTAATGTATTTGTGAACCAAACCTCCTTGCTGTATTAAAGGAAAGTTAAGAATGAGAAATACTTGCTCACCAGCAGCGATCAATTCTCCTGATCGAAGGTCCTTTTCCTGGAACTGGTTAGTTAAAAATCAATGTGAATCGAGCACAGAACACCTGAGCTGCCCAGGTCTCTGTGTAGCAACAACAGCGCATTCACCTGGGAAAAAAATGAGACAAACCTTTGAGCTGAGAACCAAATTCACGTGTTTTCACCCTCCCCCTTCCTTCTCTGCCATCCCTCCAACTTTCACTCTTGTGAGTTCCCATGCTTATACCCTGAATCCTTGCATTTCTCTTCATCTTGGCTTGTATCAGGTGTCTTGTATGAGGATTGGAAATAAATAATGGCTTATGTGTGTCTGCTACTTCCCCCCTCAAACAATTTGAGTCTGGCTTACATCCAGTGAAAAAAGAAACCACCAATGAAAGCTGGAACTGTAGGTGCTTTTGTTCCTAGAGAATGGCAGGGTTCACTGGTGCTTGAAGATAGGTATGAACCTAATGGGAAGACACAAGGGTTACTTTGTGTAGAGAAGTGTAATTAACAAATAAAACAACCTTCTCTTTTTTTTTTTTTTTTGTGAGAGGGAAATAAAATTATTTATTTAAAGAATATGGTTTAAAGTACTTGATTATTGCTCTTGGGATTTGTAGTTTAAAAATAGTCCGATTCTTTGGATATGACATGATGTAATTTTACCAAACTTGACAAATACAGTAAAAGTCATTTATTCTTCTTCTTAGCACAAAGAAGGAATGAACTGGATCACCTTTTCTCTTTTTTTCCTTGCATAGATTTTGCATGTGAAGCAGAAGCAATTCCTCCTTTGGTTCTTCCTCTCCCATATGTTTATTTACATGGACTGTATAGTTGTACGTCTTCTCCTTATTTTCATTTAAATTCCCAATTCTTATTTGTCTTAGGTCCATTGATCTCCTGATGTTTGCTGTCACTGACATGTCCATGGTTCTTGTATTATGGATTATTTTCTCGGACTTTGGTGATGATTTATCTTTAACATTTACAAAGGAGAATTCAAACTTGTATTTCCAATTAAAAAAAATGATAGTAGCTTTATTTAAATTGATTATTTTCTCGGACTTTGGTGGTGAGTTATCTTTAACATTTACAACGGAGAATTCATACTTGTATTTCCAATTTAAAAAAATGATAGTAGCTTTATTTAAATTCATAATACACTTATGTCCAGGAATGGCTGAAAGATGGAAGGAATGTAGTTTGATTACAAAAGAAATACACATGGATATTTGAATCCAGGTGCTATATTGCATATATTAGTTTCAATTTTAAGCAAATCCCCCCATCTAAAGTCAAATCAAGTTAAACAAGCTCCCTCCATCCAAGCTTTGGGTTTTCACCAGGAAATACAGACATATTCCAAATTTGCTAAAGTGTTTTGTTGCTCATCCTTGAGATCTTGTGTTTTTCATGGCACAGATTTCTTATTGTAAGGACTAAAGGGGCAGATATTCAATCAAATAGACTAAAATCAGTGCTGAGCTACCTACAAGTGCCCTTTGGCAATTCGTCTCTATATTTGAAGGTCAGAATTTCAGCCATTGTCAGTCTTGCCACTGAGAGATTGGCAGCCCTGGTTAAAAAGACCTTGTCAAGGTTTAATGCTGAAATCCAAGCCAGATGCCTTCAGCATAAACCTATTCAGTCACTGCTTGTTAAATGGGAGCTTGTCAGCTCCGGGTCCTCGATTTCTTCTGCATAAGTTCAGCATCCACACATGAATGGAGTGTGAAGCCAGAGCTCATGCTAGCAGAGATGCCTTCCATCCCAGCCAAAAGCTGTGCTGCCTGACATTCGAACCACTGACCTGTGCAGCAGCAGTTACCAGCCAAATATTGAATCTCTACAGTGTAGAGCACATGCTTTGGTACTCATTCATTGAATTACTGTGCTCTCACTCATTGAACTTGGCCAGCTTAGTCTTCAGGGTAATGTGGGTGGAAGATGTTTCCATTTCTCTTCTCCATTCTAAAAAATTAATTAATTTTGGAGGTATTTGTAACTGTGTGTTAACTGTGCATATACAATTACATCCAGGGCAAAATCAGGAAATGGGCCAGTTAACTAAATACAGGGCAGAGCAAGGCAGCAATAAAGTGTGTGAAGACAACAGACTTTTAGAAAGAGAAAGATGTTGCAGAATAACTGACACTTGCAATTGCATGCTGCTGCTTTCGTAAGAGCCATGCAGCAGCAAATTTAGGTATCTATACATGTAGCCCATTTATAAAAAGTGAAACTGACTGTTAAACTTTACATAGTGTTGCACAAATGAGGTTGCTGATGGAGTTCTTATTCTGCCCAACTCTGCCTTAATTCATATATGAGCAAGTGATGAGATTACAGCTCCTGTGACAGCTATATTTCAACATCATTCCTGCAACCTCTGTCGATAACTCTGCAAAAGACTTACGCGTGGCCAATGTGCCCTTGCAAATCAATACAGAATTAATTAGGAGATCACACAGAGAGATCATAGTGTGGCCTGAGGGGGGCAGGGAGATGGAATACACAACCACAAATACCCAAACAAATTTTACACTGAACAGTATGAGAAAGCTTCACAGAACATATATTTTCACGGATGAGAGGTACTTCTGGCTCCTAACACAGGTAGCTGGTGTGGAGCGGGTCTGGACTTCAGGAACATTCAAGCAGCACATGGTACCAGAGTGGAGAACTGCACTTTGGGCTTAGAGTGCTGAGCTGTCAAACAAAAATGAGTAAGTGGAAAAACCCTGCAAAAGTCCATTTGGCTTAGGTTTTGTCTGACAGCCAAGAGTCATTATCAGAAAATTTATGGATCATTTCAATAGAGTCATTTAAAGAAATCTAGATATGATGTGCTGGTTTGTTTCTGTGTGTGTCTTTCAAAAGAGTCACCATTGTGGAAATGTGGCTTCTGGCATTACAAGCTGATTCACTACAGATGCATTTTTTTTCTCCCCTCCCTTTCCTGAAAGCAGAGCTCTAGGTACTGCTCAAGGGAACAAACTACTCCAGTGTTACTCTTGCCCCAGTAGTTTGCTTCCACTGGGCCACTGCACTTTTTAGCTTTGTATTCATGTAAATACATTGTTATGGAATATGAGCATAGTAGTATAAGTGGAAAAGCATTTATTGAATTAGTTTTTGTAGTGGTTTATACTGGCTGCAAACTGTATTCTCTGCTTCCCAGGCCAATGTCCATGCTTTCACTTCTAAGCCTTATTCCAGTACTGTCACCTCCAACCCACTCCAGGGTTTTCTCTTTATTTTTGGAAACTGGCTCCTCCATCCTTAAACTGCCCTGTGGTACAGCCCCTGGGAAATTTGGTTCCAGACTTAATCGGCACCTCACTGTCAGCTGGTCTGCAGCTCTGTGCCTCTGTGAGTCACTACTGTCTATTGGCTTCCACTACCCAACAAGATTATTTTCCTGCCCTCTAGGCTTCTCAGATTTCCCAGACCCTTTTATAGATACAAAGCTTTGAAGAATGTCAGGGGAAAAATGTAATTTATTATTTTTTCATGAATTTTGCTGAGATTTACGGAATTAATGTGTTTTGGTAAATAAAAGGAAACCAACGCACTGGATGTTGTTGGCTTCTCCCTTCAGTCCAAAAGTACAAACTGTTCTGGAAAGTGTGTTTATTTAATTCGGTGTGAGACCTGGCAGGCAGAGCTTGCCCTTCTACCAGCAGATCTTAGAGTTTGGTTCTAGCCATGCCAGAGTCCTGGAAGCCATTCTGGCTGCTGGTGCACTCGAGGGCACTCACTGCCAGCCCAGAGGAAGGGTACAGTGCATTCCATTCCCATGGCTTGTGAGATGCCAACAGCTGTACAGGAACATGAAGGCTTGCCACTTCTTACAGTCCTTAACTAGAAAAGGCAAGAGTTGTCTGTGCTGCACTTTGTAAATCTGGAACATAGCAATTAAGCCTGGAATTATGGTGCATGGTTGAGCCTCCCAGTTCTCTCCCAACCAGGAGACTCTGCCTACACATAGGTTGTGTTTGATTTGGTCATGTGGCAGTGGAGGGATGGGGGCAGCTGGAATGAGCCTTTCCCCAAGGCTTCATTGGACCTTGGTTGGCATGAGTAGCTGCAGAATGTCCCTGTGTGTCTCTGTTCCTGCTCCCTCTTGCTGCATTCTGGGTAGCTGTGGACTGCTGTGCCCTACCATCATGGGCATGGCAGGGAAGAGGGCAGGGGCATTAGTGTGGGGCCCAGGCAGCTCTGGTCTGTGTGTGATGCATGAACATTAAGAGCTTTGTGTGGCATCTCCTCTCATACAGCGACCTAACAATTGTCAGGGGCAGGCAGTAGCTGAGCCTTTCTGGTCAAGGGCATGTTTTCTCTATTTTCCATCCCACTGCTTCATCTGTGAACAAACACCTTCCTCAAAGTGTACACCATCTTACAGAGCTGAAAGCTTACAGAAATTGTGGTTTAGACCACCTGAATAGACTGTGATTTCTTTATTCCAATAAATGATGAAGTCTTATTTATATTGTGGGTTGAAAAGGTGATGCCTAGTATTTATTTTACCCTCAGAGTTATAAAGTTTTACTTTTTTAAATACTTGCAATGTCTTGTGAAGATGTACTTCCAAAAGAAGCTAGAATGGCTCAGTAAATCTTTGAGGGACCCACAATAATTTGATATCTGACTTGATTATATTTGAGTTTTTGGACAATGCGATGCGGTGTTTGTATTCAATAAATGACATACTGAAACATCAAAATCTAAAGAAAATACCGCTGTAGTTGGAGGATTTGGGTGTGATTTCTCTAGCAAAAATATGATCTTTCAGTATTTATAGATATACAAACCTTTAAGTTTATCGATATGGTCAAGAAGACAAAAATTTGATTGTTACCAGTGCCTCTAGTTGGCAGTGTTGCATTACTAATAGCAAAAGGACAAATCTTTCTATTTCAGCTTTGCTGAATTCCGATGATAAATTCAGAATACAGATATTTATATGTAAAAGTGATTGCAGATAAAAATTCATGAAGTTTGGAAAAACAGTTAAGATCAGTTCTGAACAGTCAGAATGGTTTCAAATTTTTTAAAATTTTCTATTTAAAAAAAATTTATTTATTTATGTGCACATAAAGTAATTTGAGAGGGGACAAGGGTAGAAACACAGACCAGATTTTAAGGAAGAGAGCCAGGAAATTCAGCATGTGTTTTGGAAGAGATTGAGAGCGCAGAAATATTCAATGAAACTTTCTGACTGCCACAAGAAATGAAAAGCGGCTGCATTTCCCTGCAGTCAGAGTGTCCCAATAAAGACTTCACAAGCAAGAATGCTCTCCAGAAACACATTGGACTACTTTGCTGCAGCTGTGAGAGTGAGTCAGCCAGGCCTCTGTTGAAAGAGATCCTGTTCCTGCAATGTTTTTGCGATGTTTTCCTGCAGTGACATCACTGTATCTGCTTTAAAATGTAATGCCATCTAAAAATCAAACTACATGGTGTACTGTAAATTGAATGTTCACTGTATCTTTTAGTGTTCCAGCTTTCTGCACAGGTATTCCTTTAATTTTTACTATAATAAGGGGTTTATCCCAGGACTTGCTTTTGTGAAGGACTGACGCAAGAGGGCATGAGTGCAACTCAGTATCTCTCAGATTTAGTCCCACATTTTACTCTCTGTTCTTCAGCCAAACCTTGATCCTGCAAGATTTTGAGTCCTTGGTCCCATTCCAGCACAGCACTTGATACATATTTAAGTTTAGGCACATTAGCAACCCCATTGATGTCCATAGGACCATTCATATGCTTAAAGTTAAGCAAGTTCTCAAGTGTCTATCCTGGATCAGAGAATATGGGATTGAGGTCCCTGGGAAGTCTCCAGGCAGGCTTCTCCTAAAGAAGCCAGAGAAGCCTCTCTTCTGATGTGGACCTGTCCTGGTGCCGGCATATTTATCTCCAGAAGCCAGTTGCTAGAAATGGGCTTTAGCTGATCATTCATCACTCTGCTGTTTTACCAACTGAAGGATTTCAGCTGTGGCCATTACAGTGCATAACTTCTTTCACCTGGGCAGCTTGTAGAGCTCCAACCTGAGGTCCCTGCACAAACTGCTTTGGTGATGCTCACCCATAACTCTAAGTCTGAGCTCATTCACTGCACTTCGTCCATGGAGCTGTCATCCCTTCATCTGCGACCTGTTATCACATGGAGCACTTTTCTTTCAGTCTGAAAAAGAGAAGTGACAACAGACTTATGTATTCCTAAAACAGAAAGCTGCTTTCACATATACTATTCTCCACAATACATGTGAATATGTAGTATATTCAGAAAACTTTAATTAGAACTTTTAAAAAACCCATAACAAACAAAACCTTTACGGCTTGCTATGATCTCCTGTTATCACAATTCATATCTGAGAAGTGGGACAAAGTTAGCATTACCTAATTAAGAACAATTTCATGTTGAGTGGCAGAGATGGAGGTGGGAACATGTAGAAGTACATGAGAGTATCTTGAAATGTTGACAGGTATCCCAGGTCTTGCTTTTATTTATCTCCGTGGCCATTAAAACAGTTAATTTTCAGTCTGGCTTCCACTGAGTAACTGTTCACTTTTAGTGTTGGAATATATTTTTAGCCTGACCAAACATAACCTTTTGCTATTTTGTTGTTACATTTATAGTCCACATAATTGATGCAGAAAAAAACTTAGCTTCAGATTAGCTTCTAGCTGCAGTATTTTCTTGTTATTGTTTTTTTAAAGCCAAGGATTAATAGGAGACAGACAGAAACATAGGGCTGAGTCATTGAGTGCTGTCCTCCACTCCTGGAGGCAGCCACACCATAATATCCTGCTTATATACGCATTAAAATTACTTAGGAATTTTGCCCATTCTTCTTTCTCAAGCCTGCCTTTGAAACTCATTCCTTTGGTGAAACTCTGATTTAACTAGCTTAAACTTACATTTGGCAACTTCTGATCAAGTGTTCTTTTGCCAGCATTGCCCCAAATGCTGCTTTTCTCTTTCTTTCTCAACTA
>NW_008682011.1:69674-77886 GCF_000695815.1 Acanthisitta chloris
CTTTCTTCTGGATAGAAAAAAAAGGGATTTTGAGTTTCTTCATTCGTCACATCTAGTTGCCCTTTTCTGCATCTATTCTAGCAGGAGTTCAGAGTTCCTGAACTGAGGTGTACCACTATCTTACAGATACGGTCCGTCATAGGTCTATGCGACTACTGTCTCTCTGAAAATATGTTTTCTGATACCTCCTAGTGTCATATTTGCCTCTCTTACAGTTTTCTTATATACTTGTTACTAATGATCAATCGTATTGTAATCTATCCTATGGCTGTCTGTGATTATACCCACATCATCTATCTTCCAGGATTTTTTTCCAATTGACAGGGCTCAAGCTTTGAGCAGAAATGTCTGCCAGTAGTCTCTGTGAAAAGAATTTTTTATATGAGTACCTTTTCCATCTTTAACGATCTTTATAAGATGTGGAGGCAAGTCAAGGCCAGCGAGGAAAACTGGAACATCTTGCATTTTCCTCTGTAGGAGTATTCACTGAGGCTATGCCTAGCCTAGAGCAGTTAGGCTCCCTAAAGTCATTACTTTAGGCACTGGGGATGAAGAGAGATGACTGCAAACATATGGATTAAGTCTTCTCTAAGTCACCATCTGGAGAAGCCAGATGGGACCCGGATGGGAGGCACCAGATAAAGACACCCTAGGAGATTGGCTCCCATCAGCCGATGTTACTCTCTTTAGATATATTTCCAGTCACATCTTTGGAAGATCTGCATTCTTCTTTAGCACGTACATCAAAATAGATAATGTTAGATCTCAAAAAGCCACAAAAATTTAACAGATTTTAAATTTTGGTAACACTAAATTCTGTGTTACTGAAGCTAAACTTAATGAGTCTATTATGTGCCCTAGCCATCACCATACACCTGTTTAACTGATATCCTGCCAACGATCATTTCCAAGGCCTGCATAATAGCTTCCAGCTGTGCCACATTCCCATATATGTGGGTTTTTTTCAGAATAAGGGATGATCTTTTGTTTGAATTACTGAGATGTCTCGATAGACAGGTGTAACCTGACAGTTCTTTGTTGTTCTTGATAGTGATGTCGCACAAAAGATGATGTTAGACATTCCAGTGACTTTTCCTTTTCCCCTTTCTGGAATGAGAAATACATTATTGTTGCATATACACGTAAAGCATTGCAACTGGTATTTGGATGAAAGATTTTGGCGCAGTGTTTCAGGAAGCATGGTTTGTGGTGAGGTTGCAACTACCCTGATGTTCTGCTCAGCTTCTGCCATGTTGCATTTCCATGATGAAAAGGAAATTAATGAACTTTCTCTCTCAGCTTGCAGCACTGTAAATTGGAGACAGCTCACAGAAATGCTGACATGATCAGATTAAAGGTTGTGAAGTGGTAGTCACATTTCTTAACTTTATGTGGCTAGTAAGGAAGATACTTTGTCTAGGCTAAGCTAGACTAAGCTAGACTCTTGTTCTGAGTCACCCTCTTGGGGGATCACTTCTTTCTCAGAAGACCAGAGGCAAATACTGAGAAAATTGGCCCCTTCTGTAAAGTGAAATGCCTTGAACTGTCTGACTGTAGATTGCTTCACATTCTGCAAAGACTTGCCTAAACAGAGCAAACATGTTTGGTGAAAAAAACATGTGATCTCCAAATACATGGGGAAACACAGATCATTGGAAAACATGTAGATCTTGCAAGATTTTGGGGCTATTTTCAGTACTTTTCATTCATTTCAAGAACAACAACAACAGAAAAAACAGCGAAATACTGTTCTCACCTCAAGAAAAAGAAGCTTTTCCCTTTATGTCATGCTTTCACCTTTATCAGTCTGTTTCTTTTGGAAATGTAATGGTATACATTCTATGATTCTATGTCTTCTGAAACATAAGCCCATCTTTTGACAGCATATACTTTTAGCCAGAAAGTTTCTTAATTTTATCATGATTTTTAAAAGTGGCAAGAAGCATGACCCTGGTAACTACAGGTCTGTTAGTCTTACTCAGTGTCTGGTAAGGTTATGGAGAAGATTATTCTGGGAGGCATTGAAAAACACCTGAATGCAGTTGTTGGTCACATCCAGCATGGCTTCGTTAGGGGAAAGTCCTTCTATGACAAGGTGACAAGGTGGATTTCAACAAAGCTTCAATACAGTCTCTCACAAGATCCTTCTGGACAAAATGTCCAGTATACAGCTGGATAAACACATTCTGTGATGGGTGAGCAACTGGCTCATGGGTTGGACGCAAAGGGTTATGGTGATTGGGATTACATCAGGCTGGCACTGGTCACTAGTGTGTTCCACAGGGCTGTCTTAGCCCAGTGCTCTTCAATATCTTCATAAATGACTTGGACACAGAATTTGAAGGGATACTAAGAAAGTTTGCAGATGATACAAAATTGGGAGGAGCTGCTGACCCCCTTGAAGGCAGAAAGGTCTTGCAGAGAGACCGCGATAAATTAGTGGGCTGGGAATCACCAACCATATGAAATTTAACAAGTGCAAGTGCCAGATTCTGTACCTGGGGTGGGGTAACCCTGGATGTACATGCAGACTGAGAAATGAGATGCTGGAAAGCAACACTGCAGAAAGGGACCTGGCAGTCCTGGTGAATGACAAGTTCAATATGAGTCAGCAGTGTGCCCTGGCAGCCAGGAGGGAAAACTGTGTCCTGGGGTGCCTGAGGCAAAGCATCACCAGCTAGGCAAGGGAGGCAATTGTCCTGCTCTATTCTGTGCTGGTCCAGCCTCACCTTGAATATTGTGTGCAGTTTTGAGCACCACGATATAGGAAAGATATTAACCTGTGAGAAAGCGTCCAAAGGAGGACAATGAAGATGGTGAAGGGCTTTGAGAGGAAGCCATATGAGAGGAAGCTGAGGTCACTTGGTCTATTCAGCATGGAGAAGAGGAGACTGAGGGGAGACCTTATTGCTCTATACAACTTCCTCGTGAGGGGAAGTGGAGGGGCAGGCACTGATTTCCCTCTGGCAACCAGTGGCAGGACCCAAGGGAATGGCCTGAAGTTGTGTCTGGGGAGATTTGGGTTAGATATTAGGAAAAGGTGGCTGGGCATTGGAACAGGCTCCCCAGGGAAGTGGTCACAGCACCAAGCCTGACAGAGGTCAAGAAGTATTTGGACAACACTTTCAGGCACATAGTGTGATTCTTGGGGCTGTCCTGTGCAGGGCCAGGACTTGAACTCAGTGATCCTTGTGGGTCCCTTCCAACTCAGAATATTCTGTGATTTTGTGATTCTGTAATGGCTTTTATAGTTAAAACAAACAAAAAAGTTTTAAAATTCCTTTTCTGTCATGGGTTTCCTAAGTGATGGAAAATTCTTTATTTTAACCACAGTTATTCAGGATAATATACAAGAGTTCTAATGCTGGTCCAAAAGCATTATTGACACTCTGTAAAACAGCAGAAGTGGGTTGGTTTTTTTAATTATTTTTATTTTTAAGGGAAGAACATACGTGAGGGAGAAGAGAGAAAATTTTTCAGAAAATATTTACAGGGTGGACCACTGGAAGAACATGGAGGGATATTTTCACCTTTAAACTGAGAAATATTTTCATAGTTTATAGTTTGAGAGGTGTATACAAATTACACAGTGCTTTATAATGTTCCTTGGGAGTGAATACCAAGGAAAAATTACCTAGTTTTCACTAGTACTTGTATGGTTTCAGTAGTGAGACAGGAATGAAAAGGAGTGTCTGCCAATGGTTAATTTGCTCATGTTTCAAGAAAGGTGAATTGAAATATATTAATAAAAATGAAAAGAAAATACTTAATTACAATATTGAATTATGTCAGGAATGTCCAACACAAATGACATAGCAAAGTTCAATGGAAACTTGCAGAAAAGAATGTCTGCTGTTTGTCATAAGAGCATGAACTAGAACTGAAAGCTGAGCTAGGTCTGCAGTGTAGTGTTACTGCAGAGGCAACTGGCCCTGCTCATCATCAGTGGGAACTGGACTGTGTGGGAAAATGCTAGTGGCTTACAAGTAGTTTCCCCTTCCCTTGTGTGTTGATTTAATTATAACTGAGCTTGCCAGTAGCTATAAATTGCATGAGAGGGCTATATGGATGCCATAGCACAGTTGACCACGCTTTTGTATTCTAGTTGAGGTGAAAAACCCAGTTCCATTATGAGCACAATGCAAATGCTGTGGAGATTTTTCCCCTGGCAAATGCAGATGTGTGCTGTGATTAGTTTCATTCTAACATAGAAGTCTTAACTTAGGTTGGTGGAGATCTCTAAATTTTGTATGACCACTGATCATAAGGCGCTTTCATAGAAGGTACATTGACTAGCTCAGATATGGAAGTCTGCACTGTGAACATGTGTAATAAAGCTGTGTGCAGGGAAATCTACCCCATATGTTTCAGTTGGAGTTGACAGAGGGAGAGCACTGTGGAGGAGCCTCTTGAGGAACCAACTACCCAAACAAACATATCCTCACAAACAGAAAGCTGTCCCTGGGTTCTTACTGAAGGGAGATCTCTTAGACTGACAATATCCAGCAAACTAAAAAGCAAGCAAAGACACAAGATGAGTCATGAGAGGAACAGGAAAAATCAGCTATTGCTTGTACTACATGGAACACATTTCAGAGGGTCCACATTAGTTACAGTGTTGAGATGGCATTTGGGTAACAGGATGATGCTCTAAACCCTAGCAATTTCTTGCTTGTTTATTTATCTTCCTCTCATCTTTATAAAACTGTCTTTCTTGGCTGTCAGGTCATGCTACTTTGACTTTTTCCAAAGCATGCTTTTAAAAATGGAGAAATCAATGTTTTCTACAGTTATTTAAAGAGAAATTTGATTCTTCTTTTGTAACTGATTCCAAATTTGTTAGTGGTGTTTAAATACAGGAGCATTCAAATTGGAAATGGCCTTGAGAGGTCTTTAGTACAGATTTGATGCTGAATTCAGGCTGCATTGTTCAGGGCTTTGTCCAGTCGGGTCTTGAAAACCTTCCAGTAAAGAGATTCCATGACTCCTCTGGCTAACACAATTAAAAGTATAATTATCTTCAGAGGTTTGTCTTTTGTTTTTTCTTAGTCTTTGAGTCCGGTTAGGACCTTCCCTGTTCCAGTTTACAACTTTTTTTTCCCCAAGTGAAAAGCTTGCTCCTTCTTCTAATCCCCCAGTAAACCCTGGCAGGCTTCTGTTAAGTTCCCCCTAAAATAATCTCTACTCAAGTCTGATCAAGGCCAAGTCCTCTAGATTTTCCTTACAGGTTAGTTGCTCTGGCTCCTGACTCATGGCAGCATCTTGCTACATATTCTAGCCAAGGTCTATCTTCATGTATTTGGGTGTACAAAACTGGATACAGGTTTACATACACGGTCTAATAAATGCCAAGTAAAGGGGGAAAATCAGTTCAAGGACTCTTATTAATTTAGTCCAGGATGCTGTCTGCCTTTTTTGCTGCCAGGGCACGCTGTTGGCTCACACTGAGCATATTGTCAAGCAAGACCCAAGTCCTTTTCAGCAGAGATGCTATTAGAGCTGCTCAGTCTCCAGATTACACCACTGCAGTGTGTTAGGTCATCCCAGGTTCAGGACTTTGCAGGGTTTTTTTTAATTTTATGACACTCCAGAAATATAATCACATTAAATTAGGCTCTGAACAAAGCACATCTAGTTTCTCACCCCACTCAAACAACCATCAGAAATGCTCAGAGTAGAAAAGCAGAAATGGTTAGAATAGGACAACCACAGAATAAGACTATGGAATTAAAACCAGGCAAGGACCTAGAGGCAATCTCTCAGTTTGATTTAGCGGTTCACAATTAGAGATTTAAAGCCCAAGCCTGCAACTTTATATCCATAAACATTCTATTTTCACAGCCATGCCCTAAAGGAATGAAAAGTTCTTGGGTATGAGAAGAACCAAACTGGTTTTCTGTTTTGTCAGTGGCACAATTTGTAACTCTTAAAACTGCCTTTGGTATGCTCATGTCTCTCATGTTCATGAAAGCATATGGAAAATTAGTTTTAGAAATGTATATGTGTATATATATAGATACATATCTATATATATGTATGTGTATCAGAATTTATCCCAGAGATGTCTCCTAAGAGCATTTTTAATGTGACAAAGAACAGAAAAACCTGGAAAAAATCATCTCAGCAGGCATACTTGGAACTAGTAAACTAACCCAGTTCAGAGAAACGACATTGCAAAAGTATAAATGTAGTGTTAGATGGGAGAAAAAAAAAGAATTTAATGTAGCACTAGTCATCTCTAAGCATCCAGTCAACCTGGTTTTGCAGCTATACTAGTCTTCCTTGGCATTTTTTCACCCATTCAACTATTCTTTGATTCTCACTTTTTGTTTCTTATCAAAATACTGTACACAATGTCTTTGGTGATTAGTGTGTGAATTTTATTTGTGCAATAGGGGCAATAATGTAACTTGATCTACTTTTTGATCATTAAACACAGCAAATACTGAGTATTTTTGAAACCACTGTGAAATTATAAATGAAAATTAAGCAGGAGAACATTTGGACAAAGCTATTGAATGAGGAAAACAGCAGAAGAAATAGAGGGAGGTATTGAACGTAGAGAAGGAGAACAAAAATGACAAATACCCAGATTGCTTGGTGCTTCACTGCCAGGGTGCCAGTGCTCTGCTAAATAGCTGTGATTGACACAAAAATCCTAAATAATTCAGAAAATAAACTCACAGTATCTAAATATAGTGCTGAAATAACAGAACTGTTCTATTTCTTCCCCAAGTGCAGTAATTCATTCTACAAATGATGGTTTAAGCTAATCTCACTCAAGTTGTCCAACCCATCTCTCTGGGTCTATCCAAAATGCACACAAGAGAAGTCTGGAATGCAAAAGAGTTCAAAGAGTTCTTTATGCTGTCTCAGCTGTCACATTATTTTATGCATAACACTCCTAATTCGCAAATGCTTGAAATACCACAGGACCAAAACTCAGCACAAGGTTAGTGTTCCCCAGTCTCTAGCCATGTCCTGTTTCTTTCAGTATGAGTTTCATCCTGCACCAGTGAGGTCACCTGTGCTGTGGAGGAGGCCTTAAGCTGGTGATTGATGAAGTGCAACTTGCATGTCTGTTCGACATCACATGACCACTGTAAGAATAACCCACTGCAGGATGAGCCGGGCGATGCAGTCACAATTGCACAACAGGCGAAGATCAGTCTCTGCATTTCCTTTGTTTCTGGGCAGGACTAAGAGGGAGAGCATTTTCTTTTATTCTCAATCCTAAAGGATTACTACATAGACCAATGCAAGAAGAAACAAATTTGAAAATATCTTTTATAGCTATAGCATGTGATAATTTCCACTGAAGAAATGTATCTACCTCCTCTGCTTATTGTTATGATGTAAAGATAGCTTACATCAGTGAAGAAATGATTGAGAATGTCACTTTCAAAACTAATTTATTCCTGCATCTTCTCTATGAACATCTTAAAAATGCATGAACATCTTGATAATGCTTCACTTTTTCTACGCTAAACGTGAAGATCTAAGGTAGGTTCCTTATGACCAACTTCCATGAATAAAAAAAAGGCAAAACCCATAAGTTATGTAGATTTCTTGTAACCCCTTATTTTATTCACTTGCATAATTTATTTCATGGTATTTTATCTTCTTTACCATTTGCTTCATGTGCTTCTGATCCCTGACATCTGGAAATACTTCTTGAATTTCTGTCCTTGTGACTCTGATATTTTGCTTTCCTAAGAATTAATTAAATAGTTCAATTTTCATGTCACATTTTAACAACTAACAGATAGTTTATAGTTTCTGTGGGTATATTTTCTGTTGGGTAATATTGGCTTAAATTTCCCCCATGTTTGCCTGAGCAATACTTTCTCTGACTTTGTGCTGATGAATTTTGGTTACACTCATGATGAGTCTCAGAAACTGCATTTCCTGCTTCTTATGAAATATCACTTTCATAAATTATTTTGGAAATACCCATTTATATGTTATGGTGTCACAGTATTTTTGGTATGTTTGTGCCCCTAGGAAATGCATTCATAATATGTGTGTTATGATGATACTGTCTACCAGTTCTAGTTATAATTATTTCATGCTCAGTGCCATGACCATCAGAGCTTTCACTGAACAGTTCTGACATAGAGATGTAAAGTCCATGTGACTTTTCATAGCACATTTTATTGTAGTTCAGTTTCATGTTGGGCAAAAGATGACTCCCGGAAAGTTATAAAACCCA
>NW_008682011.1:77904-95475 GCF_000695815.1 Acanthisitta chloris
TTTTAACAGATGAACTGTAATAGTAGTTTTTCAAGTGAAATGTTTAATTAACTTAATTTGTTCCTCATCATGTGAAAACTTTATCCTGAGTTATTGCCTTGTGTTCTCATGGAAAATGGCTGTGATACAAACAAATACTTAAATACAAACTCTATAAAAAGATGAGCTTCTAGAAGACAATGCAGGTAAGCAACAGTATTAGAAGACAAACACAACCTCTTGCATTAGTGAGATGGAGATGAACTGATTTAAGAAATCTCTGAAAAAGAGTGTTCCAGTTGGTTGTGCCTCTCCCCATCTAGAAGTACATTTCCTGCTACAAGAAGTTCACTTGTTTGAAGCTTTTTATAGTTAGTTTCTCTTCATACTTCTTTGGTTCAGAGAACAGGATGTGCAAGAAAAGTGTTACAAACCACTACCTCAATCAACCAAACTACATATACCACACTGGGCCCTATATTTTTTAGAGGTGAATAAACTATAGATAAGCCCCAAAATGTCTAGGCAGGAGCTCCTTTTCAGAATTACGGTAGTATTGTAATGCTAAAAGTAACACTTTTGAATTTTAAAAAACAAAGTATATTGATTTAGGTCATTGTGTGCAATAATGAGCAAGTTTTAGAGAACCTATGTAAGGAGATCTGTATCTGGTCCTGTTGTATAGATTCCAGCTTCACAGAAGCAACTTACATTAAGAAAGTGTGGGAAAGAGATTTTGGAAATAGACAATGAACAGTTCTGTTTGTGGGATTATTCAGCTAATGTGAAGTCCATGGTGGGTCTAGAGAGATTATCCTCTTGAGTAAGCAGGAGAGCCTTTATTGATGGTCTCCCTCAGTTCTGTTAGGGGCTATAGGTAGGGAAAAACACCTCACTAGCAAGCTTTGCAGGAGATATTAATTAGTACATATTAATGAACTAACACAGGTTAAGTAATACAAATCCATGCCTGGCTGGCAGATTTGGTTTATATAGTGTACCTCAGTAAGATTTTCTAGGTCTACAGTTTTCCAATGGGATGCAAGTCTTCTAGATCCTTATGATGTGAAAAAAATCACAAATTATTTTTTTTCAGATTGAAACATAGGGAAGAAACTGAAAAAATAACAGTTTTGTACATGTTCATGTGCAAGGTCTGCTGCCTCTGTTTTTTTTAAGTTCTTAGCTAAATCACAGGAAACAACTCACCTGTCTTTTCCAGGAACAATGACATGGTATAACCATAGATCTGTGGAGCTTTAGCTATGGATATACACATCAAATGACCTAAACTGTCCAGTGCAGGCATATTCTTATCAAGATTTCCATCCTTTCAGTGGTATCCCATGTGTCTGAAGTAATCCTTACTAAGAAATTCTCTTTTATATAGGCAGTCTGGTTTTTCCTTGTCTTCTGAGCCTTACACCTACAGAAAATTTCAGTAATCATGAAGTTTGCCTCTTGACATGTAACATGACCTTTAAATAAGCTCCCCTTTAAATAAGAAGTTGTGATTGAAAAGCCATCATCTTGAAACAAGTAATTGAAACTAGCCGCTCTCATTCTTGACATTTATGGTAGCACACTGGATTTTTATGGGAAATATGAAGGGGTAACAGGAAACATTTTCACATGTGGTCATGGAACTCTGAATGCATTTAGAGAAAAACAGTTCATAGAGTTCCTGCATATGGAAAACAAACATTTTTTTCACATACTTTAGTATGCACAGAAGTACAATGTATTTTGCTACTTTTTTCAAGCCATGTGGCAGCATTCAGGAAGCATAATGCTAGAGTGTTGAATAAGTGTGGAAAATTCTAGTATACACTGGGATATTACCTGTAAGACTCATTCAGTCTCAACATCTCTATACCCTAAGCTCAGATACTAATTTACGCTGAGAAATGACAGAGACCTTATGCCAGCCAGCCAGTAAGTCCCTCACACGAAAGAAAGGAATGTTAGAGAAGAAGTGCAAAAGAGGAGAAAGATGGAAGGAGAGATGGAATGGATGGAAAATGAAATAGACAGGACTTAGTTGGGTATTTGTCCCAACAATTCATTCTGAAAAGGATGAATGAAAATGTGAAATTTGTGTATGGTGTATAAAAACACTGGATAGAAAGACACAAATGAGGTTTGTTTTGTGTCAGACAGATATTTGAGCTTCTGCCTGCACCTTGTGCCTACATAATCCTGTGGCCTAGTGCAGTTGGGATAGATTAGTTTGTGCAGGTCACAGCTTCATAAGGGGGTGGTGCAGCTGGCATTTAGTACAGTCACTTCTGACCTTCCACCCTGACAGACAAGTAGCCAGTTCTGAGTTGGTTGGTTGTGGTCAGGGCGTGAGGTTTTAACTCATGCTCTTAGCTCTTGCAGTGAGACTTACTCAGCTAAGTGGATTTATAAACACTGTAAATCAGAAAAGAGACACTCTGAGTGTGATAAGAAAGTGAAGAATATGACTGTTTTGCCTGTCCTGGTTTCTGTGGGTATAATGTCTTCAGATGCTCCAGACCACCAGAGCTTCCCAACTCTCAGCTGTGTTCAGGAGCCCTGTTATTAAGTAGAGATCTCAGCAAATGTGTTTGGCCAATATGCATCAGTCATTAGCAAAACAAATAGGATGCTTGAATGCAGTAAATTATGGCTATGAAATAACAGAGAAAGTGTTATAGACTCAAATATCATGAATTCATGTGCTGACATGTAGTAAATCTCTTCTCAAGGCTCAAAGCCTGCTAATTAAAACACATTTGGAGGGAAAAAAAAGACTATTACTCCAGATTTTAGTAATTCTAAACACAAGGCTAGAGGCTGTTCTTGAGGGGATGGCCAGATAGTGTGAAATGAGTGCAACACTTTCTAAGGGCTGAAAAGAGAGAAAGGAAAACTGTTGTCATTAATGCATTTATTGAGATAGCTTCTTAGTGCTTTAGCTTACAGATTTATTAACATTTTGTGGCTGGCAGAGGCTCAGGAGAGACTTGTGTTTGAAACATCTTGAGTAAAGGAACTGATGTTTTAGCTGGAGCTTTGAGACAGTCATGCAGTGCAACTGATAGTCAGTACCAGAGAGGTATTCAGTGGTGGTGGGCTGACCATGGTCAGCAGGCAGGCACCCCACTACAGCTGCTCACTCACTTCCTCTCCTCAACAGTATATATAGAGAAAATAGAATATAAAAACTTGAATAAAAGATAAAGTGGAGATGAAGGCAGGGAAATCACTTCCAGTTACTATCTTGAGCAAACCAGGCTTGACATGGAGAAAATTATTTTAATTTATTGCCAATGAAAATATATTTAGATTTAGAAAAGCAAAGTCAAACAAAAAATAAATAAAGCAACACTTTCCCCATGACTTGCCAATTTTTTTCCCAGGCTCACTTCAGTCCTTCATTCCTAACTCCTAACCCTCCTGTCCACCCCAAATAGTGCAGGGAGGATGGGCAATGAGGGTTTGTGGTCAGTGCATAACAGTTCCTCTCTGCTGCTCCTTTCTCTTCACAATTTTACCATTGCACCAGCATGGGTCCTTTCTGAAGGCTGCAGTCCTTCAAATAAACCAGCTTCTGCATGGCCTGTCCACAGGCTGCTGTTACTTTAGGAAAGGCCCACTAACTTTGGAATTGGGTGCTCCATAGTCTGCAGCGTAGACATTTGCTGCATTGCTCCAGCATGGTCTTCTCCACAAGCTACAGGGAAATATATCTTTAGGACCTGAATCTCCTGCTCCTACTGCTTCTTCCTACTCCCCCTCCTTCTTTGACCTTAACCTAATTACTATTCTTTGATTTTGACCTATTTACTAGGCACTTTTTCACTTACTCCTCTGCCTCTCTGGTGTCTTTGCCCTTTCTTAAATATGTTTTCCCAGAGGTGCCACCAACTTGGCTGAAGAGCTCAGCTGTGTCCCATGGTGGGTCTGTTGGAGCTGGATGGAACCAGCATCATCCCTGGCCTCTTCTCACAGGAGACACACCTGAAGCCAACCTTGGCACCTACACCAAAGACAACAACCCAGCTGATAATCCTCTCCTTCTAAATAGGAGCATATCTAAATATGCATAGATAATTGTCACCGCTTTACCTCTCTGAACACATTCAAGAATCCAGGTGTTTAACAGTGCTGCTGGTGTGTTCCTTGTTGAAGACAGATCAGTGGACAATGCTCCCAGGCAAAAGAATGATTCTTGGAGATGTCTTATGCAGGGCCAAGAGTGGACTTGATGATCCCTGTGGCTCCCTTCCAACTCTGAATATTCTGTGACTCTGCGACCAGTTTCGTGTATATGGTGCCCTCCATCGAAGTCGAAAATTACACAGAAGTTCAGCAAGGTGATATTCTAGTATTTTAATGTTTTTCAGAAAACTGAACAGACAGGAAGATAAGAATGATGAAGAAGAATTCCTCAGGCAGTCATGTGTGGTCCTTGTATACCTGCAGCTGACCAAGAAACAGCTGATGTTTTCTGTTTCTGCTCAAATGCAGTACTTGCTTGAGGACTAGCAATCCTGCCAACATATTTTAAGACTTTTAGAAAGTTTTCTTAAACTCCATGAATTGTCATTTCTGCATTTCTGTAATCAATTTTCATGCAACATCAAAAAAAGCAAAGGAGAAAGGAGTAACTTGCTGGGAAAACAATGAAAGTAAGAGAGCTGGCTAAGCTCGTTACCTCTGGCTTAATTTCTCCCTTGCTTCTGGCAGGCATCCAGCTTTCCAGGTGGGCCAGCTATCTGATCTGACCACTGTGTTGCCTTCTTGAACCCACCCCTGCTTCATGCCATTTCTCATCTTTCTTTTCCAGTGAAAAATAAAGCAATGAATTGAAAAAGTCTGAGGGATGGGTGAAATGAAATATATTTATTTCCAGCCTGCTCCACCAAGAAAAGGAAAGTACATAAATGAAAACAAACGGTCCCAAGAGCATTTAACTGTTGTTAAAAAGCAATTTTTCATTAAAAATCATTTCACTGAAAAAAAATTTTAAGCATTTGTAATTGTGCTTTTGTTGACTCAGAGCCTACTGAAGCCAACTGGGAGCTTTCCCACTGATTTCACTGATTTTGGATGGAGTCTCTTATGAGCTAATGATGTGTTGTTGATTTGGTGTTTCTTAAAAGAGAAGCCAGAATTTTCTGAAACTTTTCCTCAGTCTCATTATCCTCCACTCAGTTCATTTCTGCATTACTTTGATGAACGTATGGGTGACATCAAAAGGGATAAGGGAGAGACAAGTATGAATTTAGATTTCTCTTTTCCAGAACTTGCATGGAAACTTCATTTGTTGTCTGTTGTTTTAATGTATAGCAGGCTCATGTTGCTTTCAAGATGGAAGCAGAAATTTCATTATTCTATAGGAAGTGTATGCACGGCAAGATCCTTTGAACATTTTCCATTCCAGACTAATGGGGAATAGGAAAAAGCCATGGGATGCCATTAGAAAATTCGATTTCATACCATTTTAAAAAGAAGCCTGTCTTCTTTTTAATCAATTTCCTAGAATCCTGCTGAGGACCCCTCCTGGCATTTAGTCATTGTGTCAAAAATAAATTTTCTCTTGCCTTTGCTCTGATGGAGGTGGGGCCATTTTTACAGATGTCTTTGTAAAGTGAGTAGGAGCCAAGAAAAAAGGACAATTATTCATGAATGACATTTCCCATTTCTGTGGGTTTTCTTGAACAGGGCAGATACTCAAATATTCAGTTCTAATGACAGGGAAAAATTTATGGTCTTTCTGTTTTATCTCCTGGGAATGTAAATACTTCACTTTCAACTCTTCAAGGTGTTTTGATTTTTTTAAAAAAATCCCAAATGCAACTTACTTTCATTTTGGCATTTAACTCCAGTCCGTATCCAGAATCCTGAATATGAAAAGGCAAGATGTCAGATAACAGGACAGCTGTTTAGCTCTCTAGCATACGCCTTTCATAACAACATCCATTTAATGATCTAATTTCCTAAGGTTAAGTTGTACTTGATATGAAGCATTAGGCCACACTGTATGTTTATTTTCAAACCCAGGAGGTGTGTGATGGGAAGCCTTCCCTTCTGGGACTCTGGGAAGCAGATACATGGTCATGCCAAGACAGATGAGTCACAGGTGGGAAACCATTGTGATAATGAAGAATTTGACTGTAGCCACTTTCAGCATTACCTCAGTTTGAGAAGACTTCCTCTGCCCACACTGTACTGTTCACTTCTGACTCACCCTTGCTCAGACAGATAAACCTTCAAGTCACCATACAGAGTCTGTTGAGCTAGAGCAGAGAGTACTTCACATTTCCAGGTCCATGCAGCTCACAGAACTTAGCACAGCTGTTTTCTCCTTCAAGATGTATAGATTTAACAGTCAAATTAGACCAGAGGGAATCAGATGAATTAAGTTAAAGTTTAACCTTTTGTTGCTTGATTTTGTAGCTCATTGACTAGAGACATGTTGCATCTCGTGAAGCCTGGAAGATCCTTCCAGGCTCAGCATCTTCTCTGTAGGCTGTCAGTCAGCTCTCACCTATTGCCCCGATGGAAAGTCTGGCTTTCTTCTTATGTCATAATACCGACTAATGGGTTGAGGATTGTCTAAGTCTCAATGATGATAAATAAGGGGCAGGAAGCAGGGAGCTGTATAAACTTGTCATTGAAAGGTGAATTTAATAGAATAGCAATATCCACCTCTCTCTTTCCTTTAAAGGAAATGGTTGTATCCAGCTTAAAAGATCCTCTGACAGCTACACAGAGGGGACTTTCCTCACTTTCTTGTGCACAGGGAGCTTGGAGACCTCATCAGAAAATCTTATCTTACCTAGTAGACCTAGCAGAGTCTCAAGACTTTCCAGTAACTTGCTTGATATTTAGAGACAGCATTGGTAAAGTCCATGGATGAACTGTGGGAAAATGGATGCAGTTTGGTGTGTCTTAAAACCCTTTCAAAGAAAACCACAGGGTATTATCACTGCTGATTTTGAAGGGGAACTCAGGCAGAACAAGAGAAATACCCACTTCTTCATTCCAAGACCATGACTCATTTAACTTTCTTTTTTGTCTCCTCCTTCCTCCTTATTATTGTTATTATTTAAAGTAATCCTTTCTTCCTCAAATACAGTTCCACTCCACACTTTGCTATGTACACTACACTGTGATTTTCTTTTAATCTAATTGCTGAAAATTGAAGGTGCCCAGAATGTTCTGTTCTAATTTTCAATCCTTTTCCTACATAAAGTACACGTGGAGCTCAGCTTCTGTAACATAATCCTCCTGCTTGGTGAAAAAATGCCTACATGGTGCTCTACCAAATATGTCATTCTTTTATTTGGTAAAAATATCTTCTTAGAACTATTTTCAGGGAAAAGGATATGGCTGGAAAAAAATGTAGAAGAGCCAGAGAGTCATGAGATACATTATCTCTGTGAGAAAGGGGATTTTCATCACTTTCAAAACCAGCTTCTTACAGCATGTGTGATCACCACCTGCCAAGCACATGGAGATTGTATGAAGGGAGAGTTAATTCAGGGTTTAGTGAATTAGCTGATCATGAAAAGATGCATTGCAACATTGTACTTACTCAAGGAATATGTGTACTATAGGCAAGTACAGTGCAAATAAAGGTACCTACTCCTCCAGTGCACATAATGTGACGCATGCTTTTCACTGCTAAGGCAGAGAGATGAGCTCTGCTTCAATGCTCGATACATCTCTGGCCCCTCAGCTGTCCCTGCCAACCACATAACCAACTATCAAATTCCCTGGTTTCAGGCAAATGCTTCTCTGAGAGGCTGGATTGTCCCCATAGCCACATTTCACGTAAATCACCCTATTACCAACAAATACCATTCACTGCTGACATGAGACAAACTACCTATTAGTAACCTAGGACTGGCTAACATTTTGCAGTGTTTCCTGACCAGTCCCTTTGAAATACCAATGGACATGTAGCAGAAATTGACTATTTTATGCTGATTCTGAAATAAAATAGTTTTAAATGCAGGCATTAAGAAAGGTTTTTAAGATATATTCATAAACCACAGTGACTGCCTTTTTGCTGTATTATCAGAGCAGGCTCTACTGTATGGGTTTGAAGCACTATGACTTTGTAAAAAATGTTGTTGTAAGAGTATTCACTCTGACTGTTCCTAAGATGATGTCTCTGGCCTAAGTGGCAGTGTGCCTGCTGTACTATACCTACAGGTAACTATGAATTAAGCTCAGTAACGTGGTTGCAGTAGACAGCAAATCTAGATCACAACTTTAATACTTGGCAGACCCTACCAGCTCCTACCTCTAGAAGCCTTCTATGGGTGCCCTGTCATTTGTTCAGCTAGATCTGTCCTGGTTTCAACTCTCACAGAGTTCATTTTCTTATTAGTAGGTGGTACAGTGCTGTGTTTTTTTGATTCAGTATAACACTGATGACACACTGATGTTTTGGTTCTTGCTAATTAGTGCTTATCCTCAGTCAGGAACCTCTAAGTTTCCCAAGCTCTGGCATTGAGCAGGTGCACAAAAAGCTGGGAGGGAGCATAGCCAGGACAGCTGGCCCAAACTGGCCAAAGGGATATTCATGCCATAGAACATCATGCCCAGAATATAAACTGGGGACAGTTGGCTGGGAGGGCCCGATCACTGTTCGGGGACAGGCTGTGCATCAGTCACTGGGTGCAGAGCAATTGTATTGTGCATCACTTGTCTGCCCTGAGTTTTACTTCTCTCTCTCTTATCCATTATAGTTATTATAATTATTAATGTCGCTGTTATTATATTATCTTTGTTTGAATCATTAAACTGTTTTTCGCTCAGTTCACGAGTTTTTTATGCTTTCTGATTCTCCTGCCCATCCCACCGAGTGGGAGAGGGCGGGTAAGCAGCTGTGTGGGACTCAGTTGCCAGCTGGGGTTAAACCGCGACACATCCCATTCTGCGCTCAGTGTTATGCTGCACAATGAGAAAATGATGTAGCCAGCAGAGGGCAATGAAGGTCAGTTTTTGGGGAGGTTACATAAAACATTCGCAAAGTGGTCGAAAATGTAGGGCAAAAAGGTCAAATGAGCATGTTGTGAACTGCTGCTATACATCCATTTCTATTAATTACTATGAGACCCAAGTGAACCCTTCAGATCATGTGATCTGTAAGCCTCCTTTTTAACGGTCACATTAAACAATGCAGTTCTTTATTTATGATAATGCAGCTAATAGTCTTTTCAACAGGGGGAAAAAGCCTAATAAAAATGATTCTCTCCTGAAATTGGACAAAGAGCTTAAACCAATAGCCAATAAACCCATTGCTCCTCATATAAATTCTATTTTATTGGTCTATTCTGGAGAGCAGTTGTTTTGTTTAAGTTGATAAACAGGTCATTTTTCCCCAATACAATTAGGTGCCTGGATGAAAAAGAGAGAGGTCCAGAGAAGTCAGCTGTTGCTCAGTTCTAAAAACAATCTGCTTCTCTCAGTCAGACACAAAGCTCTTTATCACAGATGCTAATCCAACATGCTAGGAATAATGTGAATTTATGGTAAAGAACAACCTTTTTTGACTTGTGTGACATCTGCTAGGGATGTAACTTTTATCTAGGCACTTGGGAAAGCAGTTCATGCCAAGAGAGAGCAAGCTGTAAGTGTTATTTGCCTCTGACAGACTGGGCAACATCTTTTTGTGCCTAATTGTGTCTCTAGGTGCCAAATACTTTAAAAATGATCCCTTGACATTGCTATGTTAACTAAAGAACAGCTTAATACCAGGAAATGCCTGGAGTGTCAGTGGGGAGCTGTATTTATTTATTCTGTGGAAGATCCTAGAGGAGCTCTTCAGGAGTGGGACCCTGTTGCAGCTCTGCTGTGCTGCACAGGAAAGCTCCTTTGTGTAGCAGACCTGGGTTTCACTACCGTTTGTGTCACATCAACTCAGCTATCTGGGGCGTGTCACTTGGCTTTTCTGCACGGAGCTTCCCATCTCAAAACAGCATTAGTAATTTCTCCAATTTAAAGTGCTGTGGCTAAAAGCTAGGCAGTATTATCATATGGGATAGCAGAGAGAAAGCAATACTTGATTTATGAATGTGTTAAGTCCAAGAGAATGGTCCTGGGCTGTTTCAGGGATGTAAATGATCTTTGCCTTCCAAACTTTTAGGAGAAACTGAGACGTGTAAGTGTCCTGGTGAAATTCCAGACCTTTCAGAGTAACAGAGCCTGGCAAGGATAGCACAAGACTCCAGGCAAGAAAAAGAATATGCATTTAGAAAGGGTTAAAATGTAAATAAAAACCTTGTAATGATGATGTGGACTTCAAATGCTCAGGAGAAGGAAGAGCAAAGTTCCAGAGGAAAAGCAGGGGTGAGTTACCCACCTTGTGCTTCCAGCAGAGGTTCCCAGGTGGGGAGCAATCAGCTGATGGTAAGTGCCCTCTTATTCCTGGATGCTAACAGTAATGATAATTATAACTAAACCCCCCAGTGCCTGTGTGTGTTTGTTTCAGATAGAATACAGGACATGCTACACTGTGTCAGACCCAATAAGGAGACGTTAATAAGTACCTGTTTGCATATGAGGTAACTGCTGCTTCTGGGTTTTTATGATGGTTTGTCAGCTAACAGCCACAAGTCCAGCTGGCGCCAGATCGGATGTCAGGTGGATCTACCCTGAGAAATGGCAAATATTTGACTTGGTGCTGATCAGCTGGATTTCAGTCATGGTTCTCTGTCCTACCAAGTGAATTGTGGCAAAGGGAGTGGGTATGTTTGAACTCTGAAGAGTCTTCTCTTAATGGTTGCTGTGTTTTGCCTTTTCACTCATCTAATCATTATAATACAGCCAAGAAGTTATGTTCATATAAGCACAACCCAAATGCAGCCAGAGTGTTTCTGCTTGAGGCTCTGCAACTGCTCCCTCATGAGCAAAGAGATGCTATTCCCAGGGGCACAATATCCCCGGGAGGGTAAGAGTCAGTCCCCTGACAGAAGGAATTGCTGGGGCCTCTTTCCTGTAAATGTGAGCTTCCAGGTGTGCAGTGGAGGGCAGCCTGCCTGCACTATCCCTCTGCTAGGCCTGACTTCTCTCCTGGGTCACCGGGGCCAGCCGAGGATTTCAGAAGTGCAGGATTGCCCCAGTTTAGCTGCTGCGCAGTGTTTTAATGGAGTCAGTGCACTGTAATGCAGCAGCACTTCTGCCAGGCTGACGTACTCTGCCAGCGCAGATTAAGTGAAATCAGTGAGCACAATAGTTGTAGGCAAGTCACAAATAAATTATATTCATAGGCTTTAAATATTTTATTATTTTTTTTTCCTGAGGCTAAGAGGGGCAGTAATTCAGTCTCCTATGTCTCTCCCACAACATACTTTCACCCAGCTACTTCTAGCCCTTTGAGGACAGATTTTAGACCTTAAAAAACCCATCAGCATTCACTGTTATCTACTTAGGTGTGTAAAACAAAAATCCCTATCTCCTCATGCATTAAATTAATCATTGGGGGGGTTCTTTCACATTCCTATCTTGAACTGTAGGATAAAAAGGAAAATGCTGAAATATTTTTTTTTTAGTTTGTTTTCTTTTGAGGTGTTAACACATTAGAGCTAAATGAAAGTACTAATCATGGAATAGCCAACCTTCCTTACTGTTCCTCCCCTCACACCCATTTCTTCCATAGTCAGACCAGCTTCAGTTGTGTGGAGTATGAAATGGGCAGGCAGCTCCAAGAAAGGTGGTCCATAGCCAGGGGAGTGTGGCCGTGGCCTCCAACGGGACACAGATGAGTTGGAGAGCAGCTGAGCCCTGTGTAGGCTCGTTGTGTGGGCATTTAAGCACAACAGCACCCCAGCAGGGCTTTGTGGCTGGTCATATATCATCACCTTTGAGTTGCATGCAGACCAGATACCATGGCCAGGCAGTCCCTATGCCAAACATTAAAGTGATGAAGAAAATTTTGAAGTCCTACGAGTATATGTTAAAATGCAAGGGTTGAAAGCATTGGGAAGAATAGTTGGAAGCAAGTGAAAGTCTGACATTTTCCAAAAAGCAAGACTGAAAGTTTTAAAACGTGTGACAGGATCACAAATTCTTGATGTTTAGTTCTTTCACTACTGTTCTCGCTTTGGCATTGGTGAATAACAGCTCATCCTTTTTTTAGATATGGTATTTTCTTGAGCCTTTTTATAGCCAATCAAAAAAGTCTTATGCTTAGCACTTACTCTACCCCTGAAAAATCTAACATTAGGATTCTTTACTCATAAGAACTAGGTTTTGCATTTTAAAGAGAGGAAGAGAAAGTAACAGAATGAATAATAATAGAATATCACAAATGAAATGAATTGTTGATTATTTTTGTGTCCAGAGACCTGAAAGTGAAACCTTAATTTATTTTTGTAAGCCATTTTCTTCCACTTCAGCCACAGTAAATGGCATTTGTTTGAATAAGGTAGAATAACAAAAAAACCCTCAGAATAACTGTTGATCAGAGAGGTGAATGAGGTTTTTCTGTTTTCTGTGTTAGGAAAACATGAGGTTGACAGTGGTGAAGAAAAACATCTTAAAGGAAGAGATTTGTTAACATTGAAATTTTAACTTCTAGAATATTTTTCATCTTTCAAAAGCAAATGCTTGCTGCTGTACAAGAATCAGCTACAGCATTTTTACAGATTTCAACAAGGAAGTTTTGTGGTTTACAAATGGAGAAAGCAAGATACAGTAAAAAAATTTTGCAACCACACCGCAGTAGGGAGCTAAGAAGTTAAACGGAGTTTTTTAAACATGGAAATATTCATAATCAAGCATATTCAGTTTATTTCCAGGAAATTGGAATTTGTTTGTATAAAGAATTCTCTGTAATTTCATACAGAAAGTAGAAATGCATGCATTCTTAAAATGAAACTGCATGCTCTTGGTTTAGACTTATGTTTTACAATGTACCTTTACTTTGAGGGAGTTTTGTGTTTCTTAATAGTGAATTACAATGTCTTCTTAGCTGAGAGGTATTGCTCACTCTCTGGTCCAGAGGTCAAAAATAAACTGGAAATTTCCATGTTGATAAGAAAGCCTGAAAGTGAAAAATAGAATAGGTGAGGTCATGCATAATGTATGTTGTTGTGACAGGCTCTTAGCCAAACCTGTTCTGAGCTGATCCTACCTTTTTTTTTCCTTCCCTGCTTTCTCCTTTACCATCTTTTCCATCTTTCCCATTCTTCAATGCTCCAAATCTAAAGATGGCCACAAATGAAATGCTGCCAGTCAGGACTTCCAAGCTTCAAAAGGATCTCTCATCAGCAGAGACAGAGGCTCTTTTGTGTAGTTTTTGGAAGTGGCTCTGGCTGCTTCCACGCAGGCAGAGAACTCTGGAGCTTCTCTTCACTTGAGCCTTTCAATATACCATCTGGATGTCGGAGAGATTTTTGTGTATCCTTCCCCCAAGGCTTCAGGCGAGGTAAGATTGCAGTCAGTGCGATGGTCTGCAGGGAGACGTCATTCTAGATGAATGAATGCAAAGAAATGGGTCTCTGCATTTCGGTGCATCTCCCCGAAAGGTACTTTTAGACGTGTTTTACCACCCCAGAGTAGTCTTAAAACTACAGTAAAAAAATGCTAAACTTGTACTGAGAATTCATCACCAAATGGGGGCATCACTATTGGTACAGTAAGAGAAAAACTGTGAAATATAAATTAAATAGAGGTAATGCTAAAATATTTAGATTAATACCATTGTCATGAGTTTCTGAGGGTCAGGAGATACTGCTGTGCTTTCTGAGAGGTGTCTGGGACTGTGGTGTATAAGAGCTGTCAGCTTGATTTCACAAGGCTTTGCTCTAATTTTTTGTGTCCTGCTCTGTGAAAATGTGAGTGCAAAGTTCTGCTATACCGACAGGTCAGTTAATGTCACTTAGCAAGGTGCACACAATGTGCCAAGTGCAAGAGCCAAGGAGAGGTGACCCTTGTCTTTTGAGCAAGTGATGCGAATTGGGTGAGAAGGCATGATGAGAACAGCCAGAGTCAGTCAAAGCTCTGATCTGTTTAATTCAGTAATTTGTCAGCTAAGGTGGCTAGCAGGGAATGCTTAGCAAGATATAAAGCACAGTGTAAATATAGAAAATGCCTTTCTGTAATACAGTTCACAAGCTGGGAGAGAGGGAAGAGAGTCACTGAATGAGGCTGTGAAAGTCCTCTCGTATGTCTTGCAGTGTGGAATTTTATATTGCCTGTGATTTATGCAGAAAGATAGTGTTTGTCAATAGCTTTGCAAAAAGCAAATCTTGCATTTACCTTCTCTCTGCTTTCTGGCAGCTGAAGTTTAGCATTACTGCTCTCTGGGGCCAGAGGCTCCCTGAGGCAGGTGCAATGTCTTTCTGTGTGTCAGCAGCACAGTGCCAGTTCTCCCTGGGGCTTTCACACACTCGCACTCGCTGTAGTTTCTTCCACTTCGCAGATCCAGAAGATCTTACCTCTGGTCAGTGGTTCACAGTACCCATGCCTCTCTAGATCATGTGATTGATGTTTTCGTTTTTGATGTGAGCCTGCGGGACCGGGTCCGGAGGAGTGAAGTTGAAAGATTAGACAGACACAGCGTTCTGTACTGACTTAGAAGATTTTTGATCACTAATAAAGCTGGACATATATTTTTGAGAAAGAAGAAACAACCCAGAAAAAGAAAACTCTCCTGAGAAACTCTTGTACCCTTCCTTGTGGATCTGAGGGACCAGTGAATGTAAACCTGGTGTCCACTTCACCTCCCATGCTCAAAGAGAAGGTATGCAGGCATGCAGAGTTTCTTGCACAGTTTCTTGGGTTATTATTACATTTTTTCATGGGTATTTCATGAGCAGATGCAATGTGGGATGCACTTTCTAGGATTCTAACTAAATGGGAACCTAAAAGAGGTGTGCCATGAGTTATCTTTTGAAAATACTTTTAGATGTTCTAAGAAAATGTTCCTGGAACATTTGACCATTGAAAACAGAAAATCATACTGAGTCTATATCAGCACAGCCTTTTTGCACCTCATGGCTAAAAGATTTTAAGGGCGCACGAAGGCACTACCAAAGGCAGAGCTGGGCAGTACAGCAAGGAACATGTTTGCTGACAGTGCACTGTACAGTGGGTACAAGATGGTCAGCTCTTTCCCCTTCCCTGGGCAGCACTCTAGCATATTAACAACTTTTATTCAGCATTTAGCAAGACCATCGCTGTGTCATGGCTGCGTTTCTGGGTGATGCCAGTCTGACAGTACCTCAGGGTAGAAATGCTCTAACTATAACACAAATGTACCTTACAATAATGGAAAAATCCTTTTGCAAGCTGGAGAGTAATGCACTCCAAACAGAAGAACTGCTCTGGTGGCCCCAAGGTGATGTCTCCCAGAGAAGCCAGTAAGGTGAATGCACAACAGCAGCAATATTTTACAATCATTTACATGAAAAGAATCCCAGAATAACAGAACTGAGAGGGGGTGTGGGGGTGGCTACTTTGAAAAGAGATGAGATTGTTTTCTTCCCTAGCATCAATGATAGTGAAATATTGTGCGTAAGAATTTTATTGGAACTACATGTTTTGGAGAGAAAAAAATCCTTAACAAATCTGGTTTTATTCTTTCCCTTTTCCCTCCTTGTCATTTGGAGGAATCTCATCTCTTTTTTTTTAAAAGGCTCTACACAAATGGTAAAGTTGCTTCATAAATAGGGGAAACAGAAGGAATATTAATTTTCCTTCTAATATATATCACTGTTCAAAGTAACTGAGAGCTTTTTCCCCATTGCTTTCACTGTGACATATTTGTAGTTGGATGCACAGCAAAACTAACAGAAGTGTGTTACCTTTATAGTGTTAAAGGGCTGAGGACCATTTTGAAAAGTGGTTAAGCTTTCAACGTATAATGTGTTGTTCAGTAGCACCTTGGAGCCAAGGAGTCTCTCACTCTGTGACTCAGCTCCTCCCAGGTATGTGTCTTGGCTGTCTTCCAGCTCTGCAGCAATATCTGGGCATGCACCAGCTCCAGCAAGCTGTCCCTACTTACCTTTGGGGTGCAACTGTACGGACAGGGACTGTGGGAGTGACAAGGCATGTCATATACTGTCTGGACATCTGAGGAGCCTGTTGGAAAGTAGGGATATGGGGAAGAGAGGTATTGCAGAATGCAATAGCCTCAAATTGTCTACAGTCTAAGTGTTACTGTATAACAAAGGCTAAGGTGTGTCATACAGGTGGCTTCAAGCAACTGGTATCAGGGCCTCCTGAAGGTAATCCTCCCTCCACCTTCTTTTCTCTCAAAAATATAAAAGAATTATTAACTAGCAGTGGATCATTCTAAGCAAGGGAATTTCAAATACTGACAAGATGTCTATGACCTGGCCCAGTGTGGCCCAGCAGAGCTGGCTGGGAGCACACCTCCATGGGTCCCACTGCAAGGAGATGTGGAAAGGCTATTGGGCACCCAGTCAGTACCTTCATCTGCATTTGCAAATAGCTTGAGACAAAGCAACCATAAACATTTGCTACTTCTGCCTCCACATTAAGGGAATGGAGTGGGAGGCTGGAGGCATGTAATATCTGATGCATGTGGTGCTTGCTGCAGAGGAGCCAAGAGTTATTACCATCTCAGTGGCCTAGGGCAGCAGAGGGATATTCTGGGAACCAGCTGCAATGGCTAATGTGGTTGAGCTGTTTAGACTTTAGAGCAGTGAGGTTTCCTTGATGCCCAGTGTTTTAATCCAGATTTGCAGGTCTTTCCTACAGTGACCTACAGATCTCTATCAAAACTAATGCAATCCCTTCTGCTTTCAGTGCAAAAGAGTAGTTTGATAATCTCCTACTGCAAAGTTGCTCTTTATTACAGGAGTAATTGCTCTGACCTAGCAACTCTGATGTCTTTTGTATTTACCCAAGTTTTGCACACTTGAATGGTAATGCAAACTCAGGCACAGAGATATAAACCACTGAGCCTCTTGTATTTTTTCCAAACATCACATGTCATCTTGCTGTCTGCTTTTGCTCTAATTTGTGGGACTCCTTGTGATGAGAACATAGTCTTGGAGATTTTTTGCCTCAGGTCTCTTGTGGTATTTTTGATTCTTCATTGTGTTCACAATGACAGAGCCCCTTTCAAGATTCAGTCTGAACTGGTGAATTTTTTGCCTGTAATATTTCAGTTGTTTTGTAAAGGCTGCTGACTTCAGGGACTCTCCATGGTCTGGCTAGGTGAGTGCTTCTCCTCAGTTCCTAGGAATGATTAACAGGATCCCCTCGTGTCTCAGCTACAAAACTGCATGATCAGATCCAAGTCTGTTGGAAATACTTTTCTAGGTTATGTGATAAAAAGCTCATCTCCACAGGCAGGAAGGAGCTCAGGGACATGATGGCAGGCAGGAGAATTCCATAACCCAGTCAGGTAATGGGACATGGTCCCTCCCAGAGCTGTCCCAGCACTGCCTTCAGCCCCATGTGCCAGGGATGACACCCAACACTGATGACAGGGGCTCTCCTGAGCACCTTTTGGGCTGAGGGGGGCACTGCCTAGGGGTATGGGACACATTACCACATGCAGGGGAAGGGTATTTTGTGATTGCACAAGATTTTTTATGTGAGGTTTAGGGAAGGAACCAGAGACAGGGAAAG
>NW_008682011.1:95486-100794 GCF_000695815.1 Acanthisitta chloris
GAGAAAGAAATGTGGGGAAATAGAGTGAAGCCTTGTTGTAAGTAACTGATGGTCAGTGGGCTTATCTGGCCATGCCCTATGCTTGATCAGGTCATTCTGTCCTACCTTCTTATTAACTCCATTTCTACCTCTTTTCTTGTGTAAGGGGATTGGCTGCTTTGTGCATGTGTGTTTGGAGGTCTACATGACAGTAGCTGGAGCAGGGCCATGGTCAAGTGAACCACATGACTGTGGTGCCGGCAGTCACCCTGAGTGAGAGTAGATATTCTAATGTGTAATAGCTAGCAGATATCAAACTGGCTTAGCCAGCAAGTAGAATAAATGATGTGGGAGCCAGATTTTAAAGCAGCCATAAGATACGTGTGTCACCGTGTGTCAGACTGCCTGAGAAGTTGGCTCCGTGGGGACCAGGATGTCCAGGGCAACTGCTGGAGAGACTGTGGTGTCTGGGGCTGACTGAGAAGTGTGTGTTGATGTGTGCTCTAAACTGGGCTTGTGTGCCCTGGTGCCAGCAACTGGGAAGACTGGGTTCTATGGACAGATACTGGGCAGATGGAGTATCTGGGCTGGACAGGTGCTGCAGGGATCCACCTTGTACATATTCACATATATGTTCCTATTAACAGACCTTCATCCTGGTCGACCAATGAGGCAAACAGAATGAAGCTGCTGTGCGTGCTGAGGGTGCCTGCTGATCTCTGTGACTGGCCATGCAGATGTGTAGTGTGGCATTTGTGTGTATGCCTACTGCCCTTGCTGGACCTGGGGACATGCCAGAGACAGCCTTGCCTTTCTTTTGCTGCTGGATTCAGCAGCTCCCTATCAGCCTCTTTTTTTTCCACCTTCCTTTAAAAGTCGTTCTCACATAGTGTACAGCACTCAACTTGCTGCAGTATCGTTTCATAACTAACTTTCTCTTGTTAACCAAAATCAGTTAAAAATTTGATTTGACAATCAGTGCTGTAATATAAAGTTGCTTTTTTTGAATTTTGTTCTGACTCTTCTCTGTTTTGCAGGCACCTGCTGCTAGCAAATAAAATGTGAAACTTTCCTTTGACACATATTCTGATGTCTACACCTTTTCAGTGTTTCAACTGGCTTCTCAGCATTTCTGCGGCCCGTTTGGTCCTAGCAAGAGGTGTTGATCAGCTATCAGTTAGACCCTAAGAGTGAAAGCCAATTCACACACTTGTACAAACATTGTTTAACTTCTGCATGATGCTAAAAGCATATCTGACTGGCTTGCACTAAAGCTTCTTAAGAATGTAGCTCCTCAAAAAGTGCCCCTTTTTTTTTTTTTGCCTACTAGCTCTTGGTGGATTAAAGCACATAATTAAAATCCAGTCACTTTAGGACAAATAATCCAGATAAGTATTTTGGTTTTACTAGTGGTTAAGTGGGTAAGTTTGGTATTGACTGTGCCATAATTCAAATTTTGATAGCAGCAGACTTATTTGTATGCCAGATCATGTACAAGGCGTGGCCAGTTTGATGCCACAGCTTTTCTTGAAGATGATTCATATCAAACTTATATACTTAACACATTATCACATCAAACGATGTCTAATATCTGTTCTTGGAAATGAACAAGAATGATGAGATAAGGACTGTAACAGAACATCACAGATTTCAGGAAATTAGTTATTTTTCAGTGGAAGTCAAAAACTGAGTCTAAAGACTGGGTTTATTTAGGCATGTATATATATTTCCCCAACAGTCTCTCAGAAAATTATTCTTATATTGTTTCACATTTAATGTGATTTTTTGAAGCAATATCCTGAAGTATTGACCTGTCATACCTGAATGGAAAAACTGAAAAGACTTGACTGCAGAAATCTTTTATCTAAGAAAGGTACACTGTAGGTGGGTACCATGAAACCAGTCAGATGTGGGAGTTAAAATACAGACAGATCTGAAAACAGAACTGTAGCATTGCTGAGTTCAAAACAAACCAAACATAACCTTGATTCAACAGAACTGACTCATCTGGAGGCAGATATAGGTGATGCAAATAATCCTGGTCAACGTAATATTCTATCCAACTCATGATGAGGGAGCACTGAAAGAGAGAAGTTATTTGGATTTATTTTAGCTTTTAACTGAAATACTGCTATTTTCACAGGAGTTCATCCTTACCAGAATGTGTTCTCAGCTTGCTACATGCACAAATACTCTCTTGGAAGACCACTGTTAGCACTTCATTTGCAGTTCAGCATGTGAAGATGCTTTTGTCACTCTACAGTACACAGAGTTTTTGTGGAAGAGCAAATTACTTATTATGCCACCATAGGAAGGGCTTGAATTCAGATTAAGGTTATCTGTAGTCTTTCCATATTTCCAAGTACTTGACTTCTAGAAATATTTATAATATTTTGATGTGAATATGCCTGTGTGAAAGTGCGAGGGAACACTGAGTTCCAGCAGATATCCTTTCTCAGGCCACATCCAGGACAACTCCAACTATGTCCAAGTTAACTCATTGCTATACAATACACAGGTGTGTCCAACTCATCTGTACTATCAAAGTATAAGCCTAAGGAATAGATTCTTACAACAGAAAGAAAACTATTATCAAGATTAGTGCAATAGCAATTTATTGTGTAAACTATTTGTTCGTTGTGCATCACAGAAACGAACTCTTTCCACAACAAGAAGAGTCAAAAGTGATTAAAAACTTTGCAATGTTGACTTGCTGATTCATTTTCCCAGAAAAGGTTGGAACCTTGTAAAGATTGCATTGTGGTATTCCTTTTAACCTTCTACAAATAAAAACCTCTCTTGCTAGAATGACATTTTAATTATTTCCTGTTAGATTATCCCCATCCAAATCTTATTTTTTAACTCTGCAACTGTGAGCCATGCAACTACAGCAGCAAAGAAGGTCAAATTTCTCTCCAGACTTTCCATCTAACATGTTGCTTTCAGAATTTATAGTAAGAAATTAATCCCACTACTGGAAATTATCACCTTTTTTTCTCATATATTTTAGAAATATTATGGAGTCTTGTGTTTAAAAAGCAGATGTAATCCACAGACAAGCAGGCCAAACTCAGTGTAGCTCAGTCTCTAGTGCTCCTTCAGTCCTTTCATAAGGTCTGGTGGCTTGTGTTTAAAGGGCTATATTGGAGTTTTGTCTGAATAAAGACTTCATCTGTGTAACAGCTTCATCTGAGGACTTTAGTCCTACAACTGTTCTGACGTAAAGCTAACATGATTCCAGGGAGGTGATTCTTCCCCTGTACTTGGTTGGTGCTGGTGAGGCCACACCTTGAATACTGTGCACAGTTCTGGGCCCCTCAGTTCAGGAAGGATATTGAGGGTCTGGAGCAGGTCCAGAGAAGAGCAATGAGGCTGGTGAAGGGACTCGAGCACAAGTGCTATGAGGAGAGGCTGAGGGAGCTGGGGGTGTTTAGCCTGGAGAAGAGGAGGTTCAGGGGAGACCTTATCACCCTCTACAACTACCTGACAGGAGGTTGTAGTCAGGTGGGGGTTGGTCTCTTCTCCCAGCATCGAGCAGTAGGACAAGAGGGCACAGACTCAAGCTCTGCCAGGGGAGGTTTAGGTTGGATATTAGGAAGAGATTTTTTATGGAGAGAGTAATCAGGCATTGGAATGGGCTACCTGGGGAAGTGGTGGATTCACCATCCCTGGAGGTTTTCAAGATGAGACTGGATGTGGCACTTAGTGCCATGGTCTAGTAACCACGGCAGGGTTGGACTTGATAATCTTGGAGGCCTTTTCCAACTCAGTTGATTCTATGATTCTACGATTATTGAAGCAACCTTTAATGACCAAAATTCTGAAGCCTGAAATAAAATTAGTCTTAAGCTGGGTTTGCTGCCCAGGGTATAGCTAAGTATTCAGATTTCAAATAATTGGTCTCAACCTTTACTCAGCTTGAAAAGCTGGGGAGATTTAAAGTCTAACAGCTTCAAACTAAAATATCTTAAGTTTACACTTTTGATCATTAGAGATGAACTGGGTAGTTACAGAGGATTTTTGGTGTCTGAAATTGTGCTAAATATTATCCCAGTCTTCAGAAGCTCATATATATATATGGATATTTCAAGTTCCTATATTATATAGCTCAGAAAAGGCAGGAACAATCAGGTTAGTCTGTTCAGTACTATGCATTGAACAATATGCAATGAGTTTATGTAACAAAATAAGTTTCATAATGTGTTTTTAAACATACTTGTACCACCAATATTTGAGATAAATAAAAAATATTTTCTTACTAAGATATTTTATTGTGATAGATATTTTATTTGTGGTATTTGATTGTGAATGTTGTTAGAAGTCCTTTTTTATATTGGTCGTTGTTACATCAGCTCTTTGGTTGTCTGGTAAGCAAGGAAGGAAAACAATCTAAAAATATGCAAAGAGACAAGTATATTAAGAACAGACACAGACACCACTGAAGTTGGGCAGTGTATGATAAGGTGTAGTGACCATGAGATTCTGGATGTGACAGAAACCAGTCTGTGCCATGAGAAATTTCTGTCATCCATAGGATGAAGATAATAATCTCTTCTGGAAAAATAATTTAGTACTAATACTAGTGAAGACAGGGCAAGAATTCAGAACTGTGATTTGAGAGTACTGTCCACAGTGGCTTCCTGGTGGAAGATTTCAAATGTGTATATAGAGCCAGTGATTTCTGAGGATGAACTTGCTTTGAAGCTATTTTCATCTTCCTAAAATCCTTCTGTAGTCACTTGTGAGAGAGGTGTCTCCAGACACTTGTCAGAATATCTGAAGTAGCTTTGTCCCTGATTTATGTTCAAAAATTATGACTTGAGGCCTGTTTTTTCTTGCCTGTTTTAAATACACAGGTCTGGAATGAAGTTCAGCCAATTGTCTCTGAAGTAGTGCCTCACTAAGTGGCCAGCCAGGGTACACGTGATGCTCACTATCATGAGTTTTACATGCTTGCAGCATTTAAATATTTGTTTCCTCAGTCTCTGCCCTGAAGATATTTCCCAGCAAAATCAGGACTGTCTTACTCAAGCTGGGATGCGTGGTGACCCTAGATTAATGACTATGTAAAATTTGATTCATTTTTTATTATACAGTATGTCAGATTAGGTAAGTGCATTATCCCCACAATTCTGTGAATCGTTTTAATAATTATGAGTAATATTACTGGTAAAACTGTGAAAAGGATCTGGGAAAAAGAATTGCTTCTGTATAATTCAGTGCATACTACAAGTCCTAACCAACAAAGGATGTAAATCTGTTGCATACCCACTGCACAGCCCTGTCATATATCCTTGATAAAGTCCAGTTCCATTTTGTGTTGCATATA
>NW_008682012.1:0-8024 GCF_000695815.1 Acanthisitta chloris
GCGGGGCAGGGTTAAAGCGCACGGAGCTCCCTGTCCCGCTGTGCGGGGCGCCCGGGGCGGCACACGTGTGCGGGCAGCACACCTGGGGCAGCTCTTCTGTGCACTTACAGTGGGAAACACGCGCATAGACATCCACACGTGGGTAGCGTGTGTTTGACAGTACATTTCTCTCTACAGAGACCTGTGTTTGCATAGGTACACACGGACATATGTGTCTCCTGTATGTGCACGCATGTAAATCGTGTGTTTGTGATTTACAGCAATGTATTTGTGCAGTGAAGGATGGGCGAGCAAAGTACTGCTAGGGTCAGAGGGGACTGTTGCCCTGTTTGGGCTCACAGCGGAATGCAGTGCCCGAGTGGCTCCCCATCCTCCCCGTGCCAGCCAAGCCCATGGCCCAACAAACATCCCTTGGGTTTTGGGCAGCTCACATCCTTCGTTTTGCTTCATCCACCAATCTGTCACCAGTTCCAAAAAGTTTTCATCTGATTTTTTTTCTAGTCCTGATGCCTGTAATGGAGAGATCCCCAGCACATAATTGTAGACGTACTGCAATTCCCTTGGAGAATCTGAACTTTGGTTTTAGTCTTTGATCAGGCAAGGGAGAACATTTTAGCAGGAAGGTAGCTCTGCTGGGATGATGCCTATTTTCACTCATTTCTATTTTACTGATCTATTTCATTCACAAATAATTAGAGGATGCTACAGTACTTGTGTGTCATTCGGAGCTTTATGTTTGTTTAATTTGGGGGAAAGGGTTGTTTGTGTGGTCTTGCCCAGCAACAGGATGACACCATGATGTACCCACCAAGAGAACATGACCCCAAATGCTCCTTTTTAACCAGCTAGGTCACAGCTGCACAGTGTGGTGCAGCAAAAAACAAACCAAGGAAAGCAGAATCACAATAGCTTCTTGCTCTTTACATGAAACTGGGAGATAAGACATGGAGAATGGTGCAACGGTGCAAAAGTTGTAATGGACATTACAATCCTTGACTGCAAACTCAACATCCAGCAGTGGCAGAAGAGGTGGTGGACGTGCTTCAGAGTTCAGCCTTTCAAGTGTATGGAGAAGCTGATTTCTCTTTAAAAGAAAAATCAAGAGATGACTCTATACTGGCCTGATAATCTGATCAGCGGCACCCTTGATAAAACTGGATTGAATCTTCTAGTGCTCGTCTGACCCTGTCCAGAGGTCCATTCTCAGAAGGGCTCTCAACTTCATCTGTGAGACTGAATACGCAATGTAAATCTTTCAGCTTGGCTATTCTTACTGCTTTTGATTCTTTACTTCCACCATCATCACCTAATGCCCCAGTCATTAGGGTCAACCCTGTCAGCCAAAACTGAAGGACATAAAAGTGAGGGTACAGTGAGGACAGTACATTGAAAGAGAAGTGAATAGCAGGGTGTGGCTGGATAAGATGAAAAACATCATGGTTGACATAGTAATCAATGCAAATGAGAATCTAGGCATCCAGCTCCAGAAATAATCGCTGGACTGCATTTCTCAAAGAACAGGCCTGAGAAAAGTTGCAAACACTGGGGCTGCCCTTCTGTGGTCCATCTGTGTTAGCAAGGAGTGCTGCCCAGCTGGGGCAGAATCGTGGACTAAACCAGTTGTCTTACAGAGCTCAACATCCACATCACAAACATTTTACAGGGTTTTATTTTGGACTAGTTGCAATCTGGTCCTGTCAGCAGAATGAATGTCAGTGGTTTCTGAAAAACATCTGGTTTACTTTCATCTGAAAATGATCCACTTTGTATGCCCAGATGCCACTCCAAAATGTGAAGCAAGGCAAAGTCAGTAAGGACAATTGGGATACTGACTTCAAAAATGACAGTGTAAATGCACCCTACATGTTGGCTCATGCTCAGTGCAAAATTGGTTCTCAGTGTTTTCTGTTAATGTGTATGACAGTCACTATGGCCTGAAATTGATAAAATAACATTAAGACACTAGTGTTCTGAAGGTTATTTCTGAAAAAAAAAGAAATTTAAAATGGGAAAACACAGCAGAATCAGCAAAGGTCTACAAATTAACTTTCACAGTCAGTATGCACTGTCCCACCCCAAACAGCATTTGGCTATAAAGAACACCTGGCAAAGCAAATGCCATGATTTTTTGCTAACCCAGGAGTGCAAAATATGAACAGATATAAAGAAAAAAGTCATATCATCTGTCAAACAAAGACCATTTACAGCAAAATAGTGTGTCTGCAGCCCTCACTCTTCTAGGAAATACAGGAATGGAAAATGGCATGTAAGGATCAAAAACTTACCAGTAATATTCTGCCTAAGGTTCAGACTCTATGCACAGAGAAAGACAATTGTTGAAACTTCAGTCGGAAAAGGAGTCAGATTCTCCATCCAGAAATAGATGGAACTTTGTTAGGAAATTGTCAATGCATAAAAAGGATCATTCAAGTCTTGGAATAGCTGAATGCTTGGATAAGCATTCCTGTGTTTCATAGGACATAAATATCTCTAGAGAGTCTCTCCTGAGAACATAGAAACTAGGTTTTATAGCCAGGGTTAAAACCCAAGTCTCCTAAGACACACTTCACCTCCCCATCACTTAGACCTGGATGAAATGCTGAGTTCCTTTATGGCTGCTTCCCTTCCACCTTGCTCAGCCCTGAATGCACAAAGCCAAAATGCTCCTAAACCTCTGCTGTCAGAATTCGACTTTGGAGGTAGCACAAAAAGCAGCCAGAGGTCAGAACAGGTGAACTCTGAAGTTTTAACAAAAAGTTTATTAATCCTAGATGTTTGTTAATGATTTACTGCTTAGTGTGGTGATGCATGTTGTGTAAGTTACATGAATATGGGTGAGTCTTGCTACACTTTGCAATGCATTGGCAACATTTTGGATTCTGTAAAATAAATTTAAAAAATTGAGTTTTTAATGCCAATTCAAAAATGCTAAGTAAAATGTGATACCAAGAAACATCTAGAATTATTCTCTCTCCATATCATTATCATTTAGTACAGTAAGTCTAAATTACTCTCCACAGAGAATTTTAAAACCTATTGTAAAATGAATCCTACTTCACAAGCTGAGCCAGAAACTGACAGAAAAGGAAAGCCTGGGATTGCAGCCCCCTGCAAACCAGCTTACTCATCCTTCATTGAAGCCTTACATAACTCGTGCTGTTGCTGCAGCAACTTTCCCCAGCCCCTGAACAGTGCCACAAAGGTGCTGCCATTACACAGATAAGCAGTTTCACTGTCTTTTTACACAGAACATACAGTCAATTGAAAATGAAAGACACTTTGAAGGCAAATATTGTTTTAAAATTACTGGGAGATATTGATGTATGTAATGAAACATTTCATCCTCAATGGTCTTTGGTGTTAAGAACAAAGAGAAAGGCCAGATAAGGAATGTCTTCTTTTAGTTACCATGATATAAATATCAAGTAATATAGTGAGAATTGGATTGTGTGACGGTAACAGGTATTTACAGTCCTCTGAATTCACTACTGTACTTATGTATCTTGTCAAATTTCCTAAAGCAAAGATACAGTACATTGTCCTCCAGAAGAGCCTGAAGATGGACATACCTGTAAATATTCAAACACTTGTTTAGAACCTGGTTTTGTTCTTCTCAACAAAGCTGTTAGCAATAGTAGATTGTATTTCCAAGTTTCCTGCCCAGGACTCCATCCAAAGTCTAGCTGGAAAACCTTATGACCAAGATTTTCAATGGCAACATCTGCCATGGGCCTTACTGTTTGCTGGTTGCAGTCTTGTCTTTAAGTCCATGCAGATGTAGTTCACCTTGGACCCATCCTAACCATATTAGATGCAGACCAAGAATGTGTTCTACATAATAAAGAATGCAGTCATCATAATTGATTTTTCAATAACTTTTGGTAGTAACTATGATAAACAGTGTTATATATTTACATGAAATTGCAGTAATACCAGCACATGCATTTGTATCAAAACTGAGGGCAGGAATTTAGCAACAAAGCCAACATCCCACATCAGCACTGTGGCAGGAGTGACGAGCTGCTGGCTAACACCTTGGGCTTCTCCTTGCAAGCCATGGCTTCTACTGTTATCAGAAGCCACAGGCACTCTCTGCCATGCCTCCTCATGTCATGAGGTCCTAAATGCTACTCTGGATATTTGCCTCTAAAACATGTTTTAAGCAGAGCTAAAATATATAGCAGAAAATTCAGCTTATTCTTGATTCTTAACCATTTCTTCAGTGATGAGTGTATGTGAAATTTGATGACAAGTTAATGCATGACTTTTCTTTTGATTTCTGTCATGTCAGCTCTTCATGGACAATTTTCTTTTTAAAACTTCCTCAGACAAGAACATATGGTTCTTTTATTGTTTAATATTGCATTTTAATTCATCTTAGAGGAATTAGCACAGAATCAATAACTGCTTGGTATGGCTTTAATCTGGGATTTCTTTATTCAGTTTTATGCAGAAAAAGTCTTGGTGCAGATGGGAGACAATAAACCTGATGGTGAGAAAACAGATCCATTTTTCCTGTCTCTTGTGGCTCTCATGAAGGTGACATGCTTGATGTGCCAGGTCACATGGGAATAGCACATGATGCACCCTGTGTGTCACACGGCAGAGGGAAGGCTGAGTGGCTGCTCTGTTTCACAGCAAGCAGTGAAAGCATCCTTACCAAGGATGCTACCAACAAATTCCAGGTTGGAAGCTTCTTGATAGCTGTTCTGAAAAGCTGATGAGGTATATATTTCAGTCGCTTGCCAGATGGATCCCAATAGTACCCCACTGCACCATGTTCTGAAGCTACAATTCAGTCCATTGAAAACCCCACAAACATATGATTACTCCTATACAAACCAAAATGGCTTTTTATATCCTTACACAAGGCAGTTCTGCACTGAGCCAGAGCACTCACTTTCCAGTGGAATTAACATGTTTAAGCCTCTATTTTCTTCACAGTGTCAAATACAGATTTAAAGGTGAAAAAAAGGGCAAGAAAATTAAACAAAAAGAAAAACAAAATCCTAATCCGAATGTGTACATATATTTGCTCATCTTAACACAATCTGCAAAAACAATAATTAATCTTTATTTTGCAGTTTATTCTTTTGTGAATACTATTTGACAGGCTAGAATGATTGTCAAGTGAATTTTCTTATTGGTGTCTTTCACTGCAGTACCAGCTTTAGGATGATATATTCATTTCTATGCATTTATCAGTGAGAGCTTCTTTAGTCAGGGAGGAAAGAAGAGGTGAAAATGAAGATTTTATAACTGGCTGATTTTGAGTTCACTTAGGCTGAAGTGCCATACTCCAGCAAGTATGATGTACTTTAAGCCACTTGCTTCAATATTTTAGCAATCACAACACATGTTTAGCTGTTGATAATACTCAAACTACTTTTACTGGGTAGTCAAAGCTGTATGTGCAAAAAGTAAAAATCCAAATTAACAGACAATTTAGTTATAGCATGTATTTTCAATGTACTCCTTTACATGTATTTACTACATAGACTACTGAAAGTGTCAAAAGATTAGATATTTTGGTGATAGGAAAGTTTTCTAAATTACAAGATCACAAAGCATTAGAGGATCACAAAGGTGATTTTACTGCTTGAAAACAGATTTTAGATGACTTTATAAACTAAGTCTGACTTTGAAAGAGATTAATTGTCTATTCATTCAGGGCATCACTTAATATATTAATTGGAACATAAAATGACTCAGTAAATTCATGACAGAAGTCACATTATGCTTGTTTTTTACAATCTGTCAATGATTATAAATGAATATGAAACTAATTATGCTACTGCAGTGCTTGGGAGATATTCATTCAGCTCACATATTTTCTGGAATCTCCTACTGACACTGTGAAAGTTGTTTGATTTCTCTCTTGTTCAGCTCACATCTCCAAATTAGCACAGGGATTGGCTCTTTCTTTGTACCTCTAAAGTACCTTGCACAAGTCCCTAACTTGTGAGCAACTAGTGTAAAAAGAATTACTCATCTAAATCTAGACTATTCCAACTTGGCCAGTAAAAAAATCTGCAGGGACTGCGTAAGTCTGCTCCTGGAAGAATGAATCACTGCTTCTTCCTGAGAGGAAGCTGCCAACAGCTCTTGCGGGGGACACACACCAACAACACACACTTTACTCTGATGTCTGCTAAAGAAATCTCTTCTAGACTGTACTCACTTGGCTAGCAACTGACTCACTGAGATCATAGAATCATAGAATATTTTGGGTTGGAAGGGACTTCTAAAGGTCTTCTAGACCAACCTCCCTGCAATGAGCAGAGACATCAACTAGATCAAGTAGCTCAGAGCCCCATCCAACCTGGCCTGGAATGTTTCCAGGGATGAGGCATCTGTGTCTCTGAGCAACCTGTTCCAGTGTTTCACCACCCTCATAGTAACAACCTTCTTTCTTGTATCTAAATCTAAACTGACCCTGCCTCAGTTTAAAACCATTACCCCTTGTCCTATCGTAACAGGTCCTGCTAAAAAGTTTGTCTCTGTCTTTCCTATAGGACCCTTCAAGTACTGAAAGGCAGCAATAAAGTCCTCCCCAGAACCTTCTCTTCTCCAGGCTGAACAATTCCAATTCTCTCAGCCTTTGTCACAGAAAAGGTCCTCTAATCATCCCTCCATCCTTCTAATTGTCTTGGTGACACTCCTCTGGACTTGCTCCAACAGGTCCATGTCCTTCCTGTGCTGGGCATCCCAGAGCTGGATGCAGTACTCACCAAGAGTGGAGTAGAGGAGCAGAATCACCTCCCTCAACCTCCTAGCCATGATGCTTTTGATGCAGCCCAGGATGCTGTTGGCTCTCTGGGCTGTAAGCACACATCGCTGGTGTGAGATCACTTCTAAACCACTGTGCACTTCAGTATGCTAAGAGTAATGATAGAAATATCTCAGCCAGTGACCATGGCTGAATGCCTAGTGAATTACAGATGACTCAAAGCTTTGGTGGCCTTTGACACTGTGGAGCATACAAAATCTCTGACACAGCTGCATGACCTGGCTTAGAGAGAGAAATGTCTTAGCATGGTTCCACTGATTTCTTACTAAGTGATCCCAGATGGTAGCAAATGGCTTTGCCTTCCGTTAAGGGTTCCCAGATGCAATATGCAACAGCATTCGGTGCTGATCACTTCTCCTATCCAACATCTGTACAGAGGCTGTGGGAATGATCACAGTGCAGTATATGGACTGCAGTGTTATTAATATCAATGCTACTTTATCTTTTCTTTAAAACTGGGAATTACAAGTGCCCTCTGACACGTCTAATATTGAGACATACTGAGAGATGAAAACCAGCTTGATGAAGCTCAAGTCCAAGCATATAAAGATGACATGAATTAGAGGAGAAAGCCTTTGGAGAATTCAATCAATCAAAGAATGAATGTAGAAGTTTCTGGGATGGATTAGAGGAGTCCAAGGAACAAAGAGGCTCATTTTGATCAGCAGCATTCCCAGAAGCACTGGAAGTTTACAGGAGTCAGATGCCAGCACTCTTTTTCACCTTCTACTTTTGCCTCAACATGTACTTTGCCTTCAAGATGCCAGTGAGAACAGGATGTGGCCATGTTGACCATTCGCCTGCTTGGGGATCCTCCCCCTTGAAGAGCCCCATCCAAGTGTGTTTATGGTATTCATGTCCCCTGCTCAACACAAGTGGCTGAAAGAGATTGTTTGCCTTGGAGCACTTACTGTGCTATTCATATTTTGTTTGCCGTCCTTAAGAAGACTGGAGTTACTCAGCATTGCTAAACATTTATGTGGCAATAGTCACTTTTGACAATTTGCCCATTTTTCCATGGGTCACAGCTTTTCACACAGCCTGCATTTCTCTCATAAAACACAAACCCTGCCAAAATCTAAAACCCCTCTCCTTAGGTGCCTTTCCAGGCCTTGTGTGTGTGTGTTCGTGTATAACCTCGAGAAAGAAACGTTTGTTCATTGCAGATTCTCCCCGAGTCACCGAAGGCTGCTCAGCGCCAGGAGGCAGAGGCTGGTCCTGCAGCACCCGCGGG
>NW_008682013.1:0-4853 GCF_000695815.1 Acanthisitta chloris
GCCCGTGCCGCCCCGGGGCGCGGAGCCCGCGCCTCGGTGCTGCGAGGGGTGGAAAGTTGCTTGGCGTGAGCCCCCGGCGCGTACCGTGTGCGGGGACTGCGTCCTGAGCGAGGAGGTTGCTGCCTTGGGTTGGACTCGGCTTTTTGCTTTGTGCGGAATTTCGCGTCTGCCTTTGCAAGCGATGCCCTTCGGTAGGTGTTTTCATGGGGTCTTGCCTGACTGGAAGAGGAAACTCCAGCGTGGAGTCTTGAGCGTGCTGGGGAATATAATCAAGACAATAGAAATGTGCTTGGAATAAGTCTTCCAGTTTACCTAGAGAGTGCTCCTAGAGGAAAGATCCTTCGGGATTACGGACAGCCTAGCATTGTTTCACTTCTGTCCCCTGCTGATTTCAGTAAGACGAGAATGCAGAGTGGTGGAGTGTTCACCTACTTCAGATAAGCAAAGGTTCAGCACTCGAGGTTTTAGTGAATGAAAGAAGCTATTGGCTAGAGCAAGTAACTAAACGGAGCTTCCCACAGCGCCTGGGGCTGTTGGCTGAGCCGTGCAGACAGACAAGGTAATGAGTTCCCGGTTTGTCTGGGAAGCAGACCTGCCTGCGGGGTCAGAGATGTTCTCTGGCTACTGCTTTCCACTCGCTGCTGCTCCTGGACCATTGCTGCCTACATTTTAATGCCTTGAACATCCTGTAAAGTGTCTGGTTTGACCTAGAGTACTCTGCACTGCTGCCTAAGTATGTGCTGACACACCAGTACCGATTAACTTTTTTCCTTTGTTTTCTCTTCCCCCTCCCCCCCGGGACTCAACAAGAACGTGCCTAAGTCTTGCCATGCTACGAGTGTTAATGCTGCCACGTTAGCAGCGATTGTGGCATAAATAGGTGCATCTCTTCTAGCAGTTGCTTCCTTTAGAAGCCGAGCAGCTGCTGTCCAGTGACAGTGCTGTTCTGAGCCATTTCTGTGCTCCTCACACAGGGTGGGACCTCTGATAAACCAAATCAGAGATGAGTGTACAGGGGGAAGTCAAAACCTCATCTAATCCTTGAGCAGAAGGATAAACAGAGTTAGAGTCTCCTGCTTGTTGTGTCTAATAAGTGCTCTGCTCCATCACCAGTGCTCTTTGGCTTGGTAAGTTAAACCAAGTGGGCTCAGAGGGTTCTGTCCATTCAGTCTTGGCTAGAAAAAGCTAAGGGAAGACTTGGTTCAGTTCCCTGGGTACATATCTGTGTGTGAACACAACTGCTCCACACTCAGACTCACCAGTGTGGTCTTTGACTTGGCAGTGAATGATTAAAACACATCACTTACTTGACTCTAAAATTGTTTTTCATCTCTTACTAGATTATTATATTGTTTATATAGGCATAAGATTATGTTACAGCTTTGTCATTAAGAGAAGCCTAAAACATTCTCTGTTCTTTTGGTGCAGCAATTGTAGAAAATTTTTCTTCCCTCACTGCTTGGATCTTAATTTTAAAACAGCCTTTAAACACTCTTAGAGGACTTGGGAACTGGATTCCAGTGTTCCTGTCCTGTGAGACCATGAAGCAATGATGACAGCTAAATGTTCTTAGTACTTATTCTGGGAAAGTTCTTTCCTTTTGAGTAGTATTTCCAGTCACATCATGTCATGAGAGTCTAACGTGGGTTGTCCTTGAGACAGGAGAGGTTCAGGGCAGTGAGCAGTCCTCAGCCTGGTGCCATTCTCTCCATCTCCCTTAAGTTCAGCTCAGTGTAAGTGTTTGGGGGGGTTATCATTATTTCTTTACATGCAGTGGGGTTCAAGAAGGACTGTGAGAGTGGACTCAAATCAAAAGCCAAGGAACTTGGTGACACAGTTTGGTCTTCTGGCCTTGCAGCAGGCTTCATCTGGAGTAGGCCACTTAGTTCTTACCTAAGCTGGTTTGAGATTCTGTTAGAGTTATTCCAGAATAATTCCATGTTGAAATACACCCTCATTATCAATTTTTTACCTTGTTTTCTGGATCCTGTTAAGCACCTGGGAGTTTGGAGTTGGCAATGAGGAGACCTGGATAAAGAGCATCTTCAGCCTTTGGTCACTGACTAGTGTGACCTTGACTGTGATGAGGTTATGTCACTGCAGTTTGTCTTCACTTTTCCTTCTGCTTGTAGAGCAGAGCTGAACTCTGAGTTCTCCAAAACCCACCTCCAAGTTTGACCAGTTCAAATGTGTTTGCTGTGTGTCCCTCCTGCTCAGGGAACCCTGTGCTGCACTTGGCAGTGCCATTCCTCTCCTCGCTGCTTTGTTTCGCTTGCAGCAACAGGTTTGTTTGCTCTTTGCTATTCCCATTCCTGTGGGGTTTTTTCCGCCTCTGCCACATGTAGTAAATGTACGTCTGGAAAGCTCCTATGTTGAAGCTGTCAGCTGGACTCCCACTTCCCTGTGTGGGCAGTGATTCCCTCCTCTCCCTGATGCTCAACTGCCATCTCTGGGACATGACTGAGGAGGAGAGTCAGACTGACAGGAATAATGGAGGGAGGATTCCCATCTTGTTTTACTTCATGTCACTGACAGGAAGAAATTAAGCCTACTTATCTGGCAGCCTGTGCAGCCAAGAGATTTCCAGCATCTCTCCTCGCTAAGCTGTATTCCCTCTGGTTTGGGAACCTGTGGCTGGTCCTGCTGCAGCAGTCGGGAAGCTACTTAGCAACTGCTGTTAGGGCAGCACAAGCCTGGCTGACTGCCACCTTGGGCAGTGTCCAGCTTGGAATTCCATCTGGGAAGTAATCTTGGGTGGCTGAAAGCTATTATGGGAGTCTGAGTCCTTGAAAATGACAGGAAATATGGGAAAGGAAAGAGAAACAAAGCTGAGATGACCTGGATACCATCTAGCCTAACCTGTTTGAAGTGGGGTGAGCTTGGGGTCAGGTTAGGCTGCACAAATTCCTCTGAGAAATGCAGTTTCTCTGGGAAACCTTTTTCTGGGCCTAAGTGTGAGAAGTTTTGTGTTTGTGCCTATGGAGGATTTCCCTTGTTGCAGTTTGCCCATTGCCATTCACTCTGCTGAGTGCCTGTGGAGGTGTGAGGTGGGAAGCAAGAAGCTTTGGAGAAGCCTGGTGATGGACCAGGCTGCAAGGGCAGCAGGAGAGAAAGGAAAACGAGGTGGAAGACTGTCACTGGGAGCAGTACATGGAGAGGAAGGATTGTTCTCATCACCTTTCTCGTGTGTTTTCTTTGTGTTCTTGAAAGGTTTCTTATTGATTACTAATAAAAAAAGTAAACTTTCTGAGGCTTCCCTTGTGCTTCACTGAGTGCAGCTAACAAATAGCTCAATGAATTCCCAGTACTGATAAGGTTGGCAAATATTTCTGGTGTAGTAGAACTGTTTGTGCTTTGTGATTGATTCACAGATGTGTTAACTCCAGTGCTGAATGAGCAGGAGGCACTTGGCTTTCTGCAGGGTGAAATAGGACTTGAGCAGGGTTTCAGCCAGAGTGCAGGGACACAGTAGTGGTTTCAGTTGTTTGAAATAGTCTGGTGTTGCCTGTGGAGGAGGAGGTGAGGGACACTGCTGTGGGCAGCAGGGCTGGTTTAGTGTGTTGGTGAGGCTGAGATTGTGCCTTCATAGTCTGGGGAAAAAGTAGGACTCCAGCTTTTCCTCTCCAAAATTTTCCTTCACAACTTTGTGCCAGTGAATGTGTTGGAATGTCTCAGCCCTTCAATTGTGGTCATGCAGATTTTGGGTGATTTACAAGCTTGGAGGTTGTGATGCTTTTCTAGGCTCATGTGAGCTTCCTGTTGTTCTTCTTAGTGCCAGGGAAACTGTGCTTGGCCTGTCCAGGAATAAATCCAGACCCCAGTGCTGCTCCTTCTGGAGTGCTGGAGGTGGAAAGAGAGAGAAGGAGGGAGATGCTTCCTGACCCTTCAGCACTATGAGCAGAGCTCCTGTGCTCTGGAGTGAGGGGCATGTTCCCTGTGAATGCCTGCACGTGTGAGTGGGATGGTTTTGGGTGTGACTTTTGGACTTGGCTGATTGTGTTTACACCTTCCCTGTATGAATGTTGTTGTTTATGTTGTTTGCTACCAGTACTGTCAGCTCTATCAAAACTGTGTTGTTTTCTTCCCTCAGTAGGCCAAATCACTTTGTAGCTGAGCTTGTTACTTTTATTTTCCCTTGTTTCTTCTTCAGCAGTTGTCTTGCTGTGGGAACAGCTGTAAACCAGTTTGTTAGTACATTCAGTTGTGTTCATTTTCCTGAGCAGATCTGGGATGAGGAGAGTTTGAGTATGAGAGTTTGATACAGAGCAAATGAGAGTTTAAGCTTTTGTTTGGGAAAAAAGTAAACCTTGGGAATTCCATGACAGCATAATTGCTCCTAAAGTATGCAGGAGCAATCCTGGTCTGCTGGAGGGGTCAGGATCCTGAGAGGCTGAGAGCTTGGCAGGAGGAGAAAGCACTGCCTGTGAGCCTGCTGTGGGCTCACCAGGACCCAGGGCCAGAGCAGCCCTGTGCCAGGTGTGGTGGCACAGCCAAGGAGCAGGAGTGTGCTCAGAACTCCCTCCCTGCCCTGCTCGTGTGGAATTTTTACTGAGCCCTGTGCCTCTGGCATCTTTCTGGCTGAAAGAAAGGCAACTTGTTTTCTCATTGAGAGGATAAGGTTGATAATGTGTATTTTAACTTGGTGTTAGGGGTTTGTTTGGTGTTTGGTTTTGGTGCTTTTTGTGTAGTAGCTCTGTCTGCTGATCCAGATCAGATGATCTGAGAGAATCATCTATCTAGATGTTTCTTTCAGGCTGAGACGGTTGGGGCTGTTCAGCCTGGAGCAGAGAAGGTTGTGTGGAGATCTCAGATCAACCTGCCAAGATCTGAAGGGGCTGCAGGGAAGCTGCAGA
>NW_008682013.1:4990-18625 GCF_000695815.1 Acanthisitta chloris
CTGCCCCAGCCCTGGCAGTGTTCAAAGCCAGGTTGGCTAAAGCCTTGAGCAACCTGTTCTGGTGGGAGGTGTCCCTGCCCAGGGCAGGGGGTTGGCACTGGGTGATCCCTGAGGTCCATTCCAACCCCTTAACAATCTATGAAACTATGTCAGAAAGGAGAGTGCTGGTGATGAAGTCTGAGCTATTCTCTCTTCTCTTACCACACTGAGTCACAAGTATAGGAAAGTCAGAAGTGCATCAGTCCTCTGTGAGAGTTGCTCAAGCCTGGCAGGATTCTGCTGCTTCACGAGCAGCCCCAAGAGACTGAGCTATCTCTCTGGAAGGCAGATTGAACTCTCTGGTGAACAGAGGATATTTACCTGCCTCATGTTTCTTTACCAGGTCCGTGGTGAGGTAACAGCACTGAGCTATGGAGTTCCACAAGGTTTGGTGTGCTGTTGCCCTTGGAGTTCTGCTGCCTTTCTCCTGGGCCCACACGGACTTCTTCACCTCCATTGGTGAGACATGCTTGAGTCTATGTGCTGCACATAGAGTCTCTTGGTTGCTCCTAGTACCGATTCTGCAATGATGTGTTAATCACTTCAGGCTTTAATTGGTACAGAACTAATCCCACTTCCTACTTATGACTTTATTGACTTTTCTTTTGGGAGAAACATGCTTGAAGTCAGTCTAATGACCCAGGTTAGGCTTTGTGTTCATTATTTATTCTTCCAGGTGTTGGAATTTAAACAGAGTTTTGCTGTGAGCTGTTGCACATCTGTAGAACCAAGAGAACAGCTGCCAAGGGTTACAGTGATGTAGTCCTCACCCTTGGGTTGTGATGGCCTGGGGCACAGCTGGAGGTGGGGACTGTACCCCTTCATGCTGGACCAGCTCAGGTTGCAGGAAATGAAGCAATTATTAATTAATAACAAGGACCCACTGGAAGTAAACTCAAAAACAAAGCACTGGATCAGTATTATGTATCAGACATAAAGGCTCTGTGTATTTCTGTAGCTTTCTCTTTATTTGCTTTACATTATGTATGCTTGGATGAAAGATTACTCTGTGGAAACCTACTTCCTTTTCCAAATGAATACTAAATTAGTTCTAATAATAAATATGTGATATTCCATCAATTTCCATGGCAACAAGCTTGGTCCAGCAGATTTTCTCCTGCAAAAAATCACAAGGCAAGAAACCCTGCTTTAAATGCTCCTTAGGGGTTAATTAAGCCAATGCAGAAGGGCTTTAGGGAAGGAAGAGTTGTAGAAGGGAGAAAAGGGGAAGAATCTCTTTATTTATCAGGGATTTCTGTTTCTTCTTGACTCACCAAACTCACTTGTTTTCTAGGTCATATGACCGACTTAATTAACACAGAGAAAGATCTGGTGGTGTCACTGAAGGATTACATCAAGGCAGAGGAAAGCAAGCTGGAACAGATCAAAAAGTAAGCACTTTGTTTCCTAATGCTAATGGTTAACAATCTGAGTCCACTCTTATGCAAAAAAGTGCTTCCCAAGGCTGATTAAATGTGTGGAATTTTGCCTCTGAGGCAAAGCTTAGACTAGCAGGTTTTGCTGGGTTTGTGTCCTGAGCTGTCCCGGAGCCATCGGCTGGCGTTGTGTGAATTCTGAATGGTGAAGTCTAATCAAGCCACTTTCTACAGCACTGTCACTCTGGGCCTGCTGCTGGCACACAATTCCCAAGGGATGGAGTTCCTTGAATGGCAATTTGCTTAGTGGAGACTAAAACCCAAGAAGTCTCCAAACAACTAGCACAAGGACTGTGAAATACATCAGATGTAACAGCACCAACAAGTGTTGGTGTGGCCATATGAGCCTCTAACCACTGAATGGTGATAACCCCCTGCAAGAGCACAGACTCTTCGCACAGGCAAGTCTGTTTAGAGTGAAATGTAAAATAAAGCAAAATAAACCTTTCCTGCTTTCAGCAATAGTAAGAGACCCAACCATTGCCATTACTGTGTTGCTCAGCTCTATAGGTGTGAGGAGCAGAGCCCAGTGTGTCAGATTTGATCACAGTTAACATACTTTATCACTGAACAGGATGGTTTTCCTTTCAAAAATGAGTATAAATCTATCATAAGGATGTTGAAACAGTTGAAGATAGATGGATTTCATTTCAGCCTTGGTTATTACTCTCTGGTATTGTACCATCCAGGAAGATACTGCTGTTACACTGTATACTTATCACTGAAAATACAGTTGGAATTGCTGACAGGTTTGGAATGTTGCAAGTATATTCCTTACAGCTCCAAATGAAGGTGTGAGTGTGCCAGCTGGACATCTGAAAGGTTTAAATACAGCTTATAGCCTAAGTGTTGCTGCTCTGTGTTTATTATGTCAGAGGTGCTTGCTGTCAGGTCAGAAGAGCTTAAATAGCTGTCACAGAGAGAGAGAGAGAAGGACCTGGAAGAAATATCAGTGTGGTTTGGGCTCTGTCCTTTGGCTGAAGGATCTTGGGAGCTAGTGTGGACTCAAACTCAGTTGGGAATGCGAAGGATGGCTCAGGCCTCCTGGCAGAGGCTTTTATAGACACAGACTACTTGAAGGAAATCTCAGCCCTGTGTTGCAGCTCAGAGTGTGGAGAGTTTCAGCCTCTCCTTAGTTCTAACAGTTGTGCAGAGGGAAGTGCATGAAGGGTTTGATTCTGTGCAACATGAATGCAGTTGATTTCTTCAGTCTTTGTTTTGCTATGAGCTGGAGTTCGTTCTTTGGAGAAGAGAAGGTTGTGTGGAGACCTCAGAGCACCTTCTGGGATCTGAAGGGGCCCCAGGGAAGCTGCAGAGGGACTCTTGGTTAGGAGCTGCAGTGACAGGGCAAGGAGCAATGGGGAGAAATTGAAAGAGGGAAATTCAGATTAGATGAGAGGAAGAGATTTTTTGCTGTGAGGGTGGTTATTGGCTGGCAGATTGCCCAGGGAGGCTGTGGCTGCCCCAACCCTGGCAGTGTTCAGAGCCAGGTTGGCTAAAGCCTTGAGCAACCTGTTCTGGTAGGAGGTGTCCCTGCCCAGGGCAGGGGGTTGGCACTGGATGATCTCTAAGCTCCAGTCCAACCCCTTAGCATACTATAACTATGATTTTCAGCAGCACTTGGCTTTGGAGGGAGCCCCTTCACTGGTGTTGCTGCTGGAAGAACCCACACACAGAGTCTGTCAGAGTGTAGGAAAACAGCTAGAGACAGTGTGGGAAGAGCAAATACAAACAGAGGTACCTTTAGCAGCTGCAGACATCTCCCTGGTGAAGCCTTCAGGTGTAACTCAGGCACTCCAGGTGCTGGGACAAGCTGAACATCAGCTCATGCAGAGTTCCCTCCAGGCTACAGAGTTTGTACTTGCTTTATGTTGGAGTTTGGTGTTCTCTGTGGGGTGTGGTTTTAACATGAATTTATGCCGATTTCAGGGTGTTGTCTTCATGTTCTAAATCTGTACAGTGTTAGAGAGGTTTGTGGAGTTGGAGCTGCAGCACCAGAAGTTTGATCTGGGAGTGTGAAACTATGTGGTTTTCAACACAAGCTTTGAGCATGAAAAGGACCTTTGTGGTGGGAGAGAAAGAGCTTAGCACAGCTGGAAGTGTCTAAATCTAAAATAATTTGAGACAAGCATTGAAATACCTTTTGGTAAACTTTAGGGGGGAAAAAGAACATTTAAATGCCCTTTTTTTTTTAAAAATAAAGAGTTGAAAATAGGGGTACAGCTTTGGTTCTGATTAGTCAGCTCATACTAGAAGTGCTGGCTCACTCCTTTGGGGCTTGTAGGAAGGAGTTCCTTCAGGGTTCAGCAAAGGCTGCAGGATCAACACAAGGTTTGGTCTGCAGCTGAGGAAGAAGATTGAAAAAAAAAGAAAAAGGAATAAAAAATAGCCCTTTTTGTTCCTTCTATATATAGAGAATGTAGAAGCTTGCAATTTTTGGTGGGTTTTTCTTGGTGAAGACACTTGAGGAGCTTGAAATCAGTTCTCTAGCACACTGGCTGCCTTCTGCAGGACTTGAGTGACTGTACTTTGTTTACAGGTGGGCAGAGAAATTGGATCAGCTTACAGCTACAGCCACCAAGGACCCAGAAGGCTTCTTGGGCCATCCTGTAAATGCATTCAAGCTGATGAAAAGGCTCAACACAGAGTGGGGTGAGCTGGAGAGTCTGGTCCTCAAGGACATGTCAGATGGTAAGTAAAAACCAGCACCACATGCCAGGTGCAGTCACTGACTGTGTTTTTCACATGTCAGGGGCTGAATAAGATGCATAAGTTTGCTTTTGGGACTGAGCATTGTGAAGCTAATCTGAATTAGAGTAGTAAACACTTTGCTGCCTCTTTTCTTCAGCAAGAGTAGAAGAGTGGAAGCTCTTCAGCAAGAAACAGGCCTTAAAATAGTTGACTGTGAAAGACAGGTAGCACAAAAGATGGCTCCATGTGACCTATGAGACTCTGTCTCAACAGCTAACTAATACCAAGTGTAGGATTATAGTAAATTACTAGGAGGCAGAGCTTTCAGAAAGCTCCAGGATTAGTCTCTGACAAGGATTCAGCACACTCAGCTTCCCTGTTGCTGTGTAAGGGACTGAATATGCCAACTGAAAAGGCTCTGCCCCTGCCAGCCAAAACCGTAGACCAATGTGTCTTAAGCCCTTCTGAATGAGGAGGAGGAAAAAAGAAAGTGAACTTTTTAGTATAAGAAAATTGCCAGGAAAAAGGCAAATAGTGGGGGAAGGGAATTGTAGTGTAGTACAAGAAAGGAAGCATGGGAAGAAAAAGATATTGGGTTTTTTAAAGCAGGAATATCATTCCATGAACTAATGGTTGTGAACAGTGAGAAAGGACTAGTAGAGTGTGGCAAAAAAAAATCACACATTTGGCCACTTCATTATATTTTGGATGATTTTGCAGCTGAGTGTTGCACACTGGTCTAGTTCTGGTTATGCTGCTCAGTTTTGTGCTGGTGGATATTAGATGAACCTAAACATCATGTTGGCACTGCTCTTAGTTAACACTGTAAAGCTGCTTGTGCCTCTGCAGCTTGGGGCTAAAGAGGAACAGTTCCTTGAGAAGGTATTTTCTTGCCTTTATAGACCCTCCTTGTGCTGTGTTCAATCGCCACCACCCTCAGGCTGCTTCAGAAAGCCCCAAGTGTTCCTTTTTGACTGTTCCTTTGCTTTCTTTAAAACAAAACGCCAGATGCTAACTGTTCAGCATGTGCCATGAGCTCAACTCAGAGCTGTGTGATCTGAGCAATTCTCAGCTGCCAAGTGAATCCATTAACACCCAAGTCCCCAGAAAGCACTTAGGTTCACAGTATTTCATTGCCTACATTTGGTTTTCATCTCCTTATTGCCCAGGCTTAATCTTCACACTCCTATTCTTAGCACTGTTTGGATTTTTCCTCTCCTCAGTGTTTCTTTGTTCCTAAAGGAAAAGGCTTTTGGTGCCCCTGTCCTTGGGGACAGGACTTAAGGTGCTTAAGTGTCCAAACTTAAGGTGTATGTTGGTGCTCTGCAGGGCTCAAAGCTCTTCCTTAGTTTTTAGGCCTCTCCTGAAGTGTTAGTTTTCCCTGGAGCAGGGAATTTTCATGCATAGAGTTAGAGAATATCCAGGATAAAGGTGACCAAGTGTTTCCCTGTCTTTCCAGGCTTTATCTCCAACATGACTATCCAGAGGCAGTTTTTCCCCAACGATGAGGACCAGACTGGTGCAGCCAAAGCCCTTCTGAGGCTGCAGGACACCTACAATCTGGACACAGACACCCTCTCCAGAGGGAACCTGCCAGGTAGGAGCCAGGGATGGCATTTCCAGCACACACATTGTCAACTATTACTACTGACCATCCTGATCACAAATCAGTTACTCTGTTCCATCTTGTTTAGCTGCTCAGCCTGAAGGTAACCACAGGAAAAGGCTTGAGCTGGCTAATACTTGATGAAAAAAGTTGTTCTTAGTTGAAACCTGCATCTTCTGGTTATGGTAATTTAGTGTTACTGGTTTTTAGTAAGAAAGCACCAGCAGTCCAACCTTGCCTGGGTGAGGGTTTGCCTTGCCTTGCACTGCTGTTATTGCACAGCTGAATGCATGTGCATGTGAGCAAACCTGTTGTATTCTGTATCATCCCTTTCCCTCGCAGGGATAAAAGATGGACCTTTCAGACTGGGAGTGACTGAAGTTTCTTTGAGTTTAAACTTCCCAGAGTGTCTAACTGAAAAGCAGAAGGCAGAGCACACAAAAGACTTGAGCTCTGTGGCATTGCTGATCTTTAATAGGTTGATGTGCAGAAGACACTTCTTTATTGTCAGAAAACTTTTTCTCTGCTGATTCTTCCTTGTTTCTTTTGTCTAAACACAGTCCTGTGCCAGCTGGCATGAAATCAGCTCTGTGAATCCATCTGTGTTTTTGCAAGTGCTCACTGTGGTCAGATGCCTAATAAAATTAGGGGTAATTGGCTTTACATGTTCTGATGTATAACTTTGCTTTTGGATTTTCTTCAGGACCATCTCAGAGACCTCCAGATTCCTTCTAACACAACAAACAGCTCATTCCTGTTTTGTTCAAACAGCACAAACGTACAAGATGGAGTTTTTGCCTCTTTTGAAGCATTGAGCTGTGCAGACTGTGTGTAATGAAGTGTGATGGCAGAACCTGGAAGTTCTGGGGTAGAAAAGAGAATAGGTTAAACTCTGGAGAGCTCCAGAGGGCAACTGGAGCTGTCACTTGTTTGTGCTCCATGGCTTCCTTCCCAGGAAACTCCTGTTGGGCCAGTTTGGGTCAGAATCTCAACTCTCATATAGATTCATAGATTGTTAAGGGGTTTGGAATGGACCTTAAAGGTCATCCAGTGCCAACCCCCTGCCCTGGGCAGGGACACCTCCCACCAGAACAGGTTGCTCAAAGCTTCATCCAACCTGGCTTGGAACACTGCCAGGGTTGGTGCAGCCACAGCCTCCCTGGGCAACCTGTGCCAGTGTCTCACCATCCTCACAGGGAAAACTTCTTCCTGATATTTAATCTGAATTTCCCTCTTTCAATTTCTCCCCATTGCTCCTTGTTCTGTCCCTTCAGTTCCTAACACAGAGTCCCTCTGCAGCTTCCCTGTAGGCCTAAATTGCCTAATCTTTATGTTCTTTGAGAGTTTGCAGCTTCAGGCTCAGAAAACTGCATGGAGCACAAGGTGTTTAGTAAGGGAGCTGGAACAAAGTTCTGTGGGATTTCATGGAATGTCACTCCAGCTATTAGACCTCTTGTCTCCAGCAGAACAGCTCCTCTGTTTGAGCTCTGCAGAGCTGCTATTAGGAATTCAGAGTGTATTAAGATATAATCAGGAGTGTAACTGTAGCTGTAAAACTGGCAGGTCCTGTTTCCTCCTTACAAGGTTAAATCTGCTTTTCCATTGGGCCTGTATTTCCAGGGGCAAAAATAGAAATCTGTCATTTGCTTCCTAGTGCTTTAATCTTCCAGAGGTCACTTAAAATGTTTCTATAAATGACTGACTTCAAAAAATCCTGGGCAGCTGGGAATTCACTGCCTGATGTTTTCCTCCTCTTCCTCCCCCCACCAAGCTGTCACTAACAAGTTGTGCCTCAGGAGTGTTTTGAAAGCAAAAATGACTTTGAAAACAGATTTCTGAGGCTTCATATTTGGCTTTACTATTGCTCTTGCTCCAGGTGGTTTGGGTTTAGAAAGAAGAAAATTTGTTTTATGTTATTTTTCCCTAATGGTAAAGATATTTAGCTTGTTGCTGGTCTGCTGGCACTGGGAAATGCATCTGAGTGCTTGAGTGTTTGCCAAGGGTTTACAGGCTTTAGACTTCAACTGAGTCTTCAACCAGCAGCTACCACAGAAAGGAGCTGCTGAGGACAGAAATAATGCTGTGAGGAGTGAGTAGTGACTGACTGTCACTCCCAGGCCTGCTCTGGAATCCTTTGTACATTGTTTGCTCTGCTTTCCATACAGGTGTGAAGCACAAATCCTTTCTCACAGCTGAAGATTGCTTTGAGCTGGGCAAGATTGCCTACACAGAAGCTGACTACTACCACACAGAGCTCTGGATGGAACAAGCCCTGAAGCAGCTGGATGAGGGAGAAGTGTCCTCTGCAGATAAAGTCTACATCCTGGACTACCTGAGCTATGCTGTGTATCAGCAGGGAGACCTGGGCAAGGCCATGGCACTCACCAGGCGCCTCCTGGAACTGGGTATGGGGGAGAGTTCCAGCTCTGTCTGGGGAGCTGCTGCCTATGGACTTGTCCTGGGGAATGTGATCTTGCCTGCATTCTGACTTGTATATCCATTTTAAAATGGATTTTTACTCTTAACAGTCTCAACTCCCATGTCAGGAAGTTGTGGTTAAGGATTGCTCCTTCCTATTGAATGATTTTCTGGCTCCCAGCACTGTTGGCTTGTAACCCCTCACCTGCCTTAGTCATTACTGCCTAAAGTTTGGTTCTCTCCCTACATTTCATAATATGTTAAGAGGTTGGACTGGAGCTTAGAGATCATCCAGTGCCAACCCCCTGCCCTGGGCAGGGACACCTCCCACCAGAACAGGTTGCTCAAGGCATTAGCCAACCTGGCTTTGAACACTGCCAGGGTTGGGGCAGCCACAGCCTCCCTGGGCATCCTGTGCCAGTGTCTCACCACCCTCACAGCAAAAAATCTCTTCCACTCATCTAATCTGAATTTCCCTCATTCAATTTCTCCCCATTGCCCCTGGCCCTGTCACTGCAGCTCCTAACCAAGAGTCCCTCTGCAGCTTTACCCTCACAGGGAAAACTTTTTCCTAAAATCTAATCTAAATTTCTTCCTAATTTCTTATGTAAATCTCACTTTTACTCCCCTGGGTTGAAATTATTTACCTTTAGGCACAGGCACAAGAACAAAGTTAGTGAAAATGAAACTAACTCGATGGTGCCAAAATCTCTGCAGATGATTTAAATGCAAATGAAGCATGAAAAGCTTGGGAAAATAGGAAATACAGAACACGAGACACTAAGATAAGATTTTGTCTTGTGAAACATGAGAAGTATTTATGCTTCTGTAAATACTCTGCTGATGGACTGTGGAAAGGATGCCCTGGGAAGCTCAGAACTAAACCTACCATAAGAACTGAGGCTAATTCTGTAAGTTCGATGATTATTAGGAGCTTTGTCACCAGAAATCTTCAATCCCAGCAGGGAGTTGTTCAGGTTTGCAGCCAGTCGTGCTGTCCCAGTCTCTCCCTCTCTGGCTGGAATGGTCAAACCCTTTTCCTTAGTGCAGGGACCCCTGTGTGCAGTGAGGGCTGAGAAGCAGTTAGTGTGCATCTGTTTTCTTTTCCTCTCTGTAAATAGCCACTTCTGGCTAATTCCTCACCAGCTGGAAACTCACCAGTGAGCCTAGTCTGTTTCCTTGTCAATAGATCCTGAACATCAAAGAGCAAACGGGAACATGAAGTATTTTGAATACATCATGGCTAAAGAAAAAGAAACCAACAAATCCAGCCCAGATGCAGAGGAGCAGCAGGAGAAGGAAACTGAGGTTAAGAAAAAGGATTACCTGCCCGAGAGAAGGAAGTACGAAATGCTGTGCCGTGGGGAGGGGCTCAAAATGGTAAAGTGGAGTAGACTGTTCTCAACTGTTTGCAACCAACTGTACCCAACCATGTCAGGAATTTGTGTGTGGTGTGGAAGCAAGGAGGTTGTTAGAGCAGCTGGATGAGTGAGGATCAGTGTGTGTTGGATTTCTTCCCTGTTTCGGTCTGTCCAGTAGACAAAAAGCAGTCCTGCCCCAGGCAGTGCTGAGCTGGATGTGCTACAGCAGTGGAATTAATTGGATGCGGATGCTGGAAGTCTGGAGTTACATCCAGAATTAAATAAGTGTGGTTTTAGTGATAAAATTAGTTTAATGTGGCTGTGTAAAGCAATAGTGGTTATACACACAGCATCATTGATGTGCTGAGAGTATTAATTTCCCCAATTTAAAGCATCTCTAACCCATAACAACATTAAGGTTGTAACAGCACATTAAGGTAGGGAAAAGGGAGTTGTTTCTGTGCCTTGTTCTCAGGACATATGCTGTTTCTGAGGGATTAATGCCACGTGGAAGGTCACTGACTCTCCTCCTCTGACTCCCTTCCAGACTCCTCGAAGACAGAAGAGGCTCTTCTGCCGCTACTATGATGGGAACAGGAATCCCAGGTACATCCTGGGCCCTGTGAAGCAAGAGGATGAGTGGGACAAGCCCAGGATTGTTCGCTTCCTTGACATCATCTCTGACGAAGAGATCGAGACAGTGAAAGAACTGGCAAAGCCAAGGGTAAATCCCTTCCAAATGCCTCTGGAATCCTAACTCCCACCTGCACTTCCCGTGTGTGTGTGTGATTGTCTCCTCTGGAGTGCAGGGCTGTGTGCAGTGTGGTCACACGTGGCTTTCCTCACTTTTTAGCTCTTGGTGACACTCTTGGAAGGAGGAAAGTTGGGAATTGTGTGTGGATAGAGCCAGGTGACAGCAGGGCAGGACTGTCAGGCTCCTCCAGCAGACACAGTTCCGGCACACACTGGGTCAGCTGATGAGGACAATGTTCTGAATAGAAAACAAATATACTGCACTAGGGTGCCTTGGTATTCCTGGGTTTTGTTTGATTTTGTGGGATTTGTTTCTTTTTAACTGTGGAGGATATGGTTTAGGGGTTCCAGCAGTGACAGGTTAACGGTTGGACTTGATCTCAGAGGTCTTCCCTAACCTCGTTGATTCTCTGAAGAGTGCTGCCTAAGGACAGCAGCCATTCCTCTGGGCCTGGAATGCCACCTGATTGGAGAGACAGGAAAGAATGGCTGTATTCTCTCTTTGGTATAAAACTGACTGCTGGCTCCCTGGCTTGCCAGTTGCCAGCAGATGGAAGAACTTTGAGAGGGCAGGACTTAGTGGTACTCACCTTGTTATTGGCAGTGCTGGCTTACAACCCTGTTTCAGACACTGGATCCTCAAGGTTTTAGACACTGGATCTCCAGGTTTTTGTTTCAGAGTGCAGAATAATCCAGGGCAGCTCAGCTGTCTGAGGGAACAAGTGTGTCCAAGGCAAAGAGCACATGGATGGGGCTAAGTGCATTCAGTGTAGGACAAACTGTTGGCTTGGCCTGCTGTCAGGTAAAGCAGCTCTGGGTTAGACAGGTACATGGAGGGTGAGGCTGTCCTTGGCCACTGCACTGGGTGCTGGGGAGCCTGAAGGTGATTTTAAAGCTCCCTGAAGGCTGATGTGTTGGGTGTCAGGAAGAATTTCCTCACTGAAAGGGCTGTCAGGCATTGGAAGGGGCTGCCCAGGGAGGTGGTGGAGTCACCATCCCTGGAGGTGTTCAAGGAACCACTGGGCATGGCACTTAGTGCTCTGGTCTAGTTGCCAAGGCAGTGATGGATCACAGGTTGGGCTTGATCAGAGAGGTCTTTTCCAGTATGAATGATTCTGTGATTCTGTTCTGTGATCTCTGAGGTAACATTCTGAACTGTAAGCAGGAAGTACAAGCTTTGCACTTGGATCTCCTCCTGCTCTCCTGTCAGGCAGCCGTGCAGGGCTGAAGATCAGAGCCCCTGTTGTTGGTCTGTAGGTGAGTAAGTCCCTTTGCTCCTGCATTGCACCTGTGAGCTATGACCAAATCCCTTCTTCATGGAGTAGAAAACCTGTGGATGTGTGATTGTAGCTTCTGACCTTGCTGAAGTCATTGTTTTGCTGTCAGGCATTTGGCTCATGGCAAAGATTTGGAGATCCGTAGTTGGTTGACGCAGGAGCATCTGTATGCAGTTAGCATTCCATGTATTCCCTCTGGCTGAGCCCTTGCATGGTGTGGTTTTGGAGACTGAAAGGTCACCTCCTCCTTCCCAGTGCCGGGATGTTGCCATCCTCTGGGAAGACAGCACTGTCTGCTCTGTGCTCTGCCTTCTGCTGTGCTGGCAGGAGGAAGCCTCATTAGTGAGCTTGGGGAGTCTCACTGGGATTGTAGCTTGTGCCTTGGCTTTTGTCTGTGTCTGTGGGATGAGAGCAGAGGCAGTGTGCTAGGAGTTCCCATATTAGGAGTTCTCTTGTTAGGAGGTGTGGAGAGGCCTTGAGTTACTTCACTTAACAGTAGAAAAGTACTTCTGATTGTTTGGGGCATGGTGTGCCTTTGTGCCTCCTCCAAAACTGGAGCTTTGCACCCCAACCTTTGCAGTGGTGAGTGATGGAGTGCCTAACAGTACATGAATTGAGTTCAGGTGTGTGTGTAAGGCTCTGAATTGGAGTGTCAACATAGATGGGATGGCATGAAGTAAACGGAGCACAGTAGGGGGAGAAGGAGGCCTGGAACTGAGAGTTCCCACTCTGTGTATTTTAGGAGCACAATGTCTCCTAAACAGTGTGTCTATGGATGAAGGAGTAGTTTGTGTTAGCACAAAGGAATTCTGTGCTGCTGTTGGAACAGAAGGAGCACTAAGGATAGAGTTTGGTTATCTTTGGCTTGTGTGGGATCACAGTGCTGCCTGGACTCAGTGTACCTGTAAGACTCCTGTTCCACATGCAGGACAGTGACCAAGCACCAGCTGTACACCTGCCACAACACTGTGCTGCTTCCAGAGCTTGCTGGTTTGCTTTGTCCGGACAACTGTTCTCCTCACCACAGAATGCAAACAGGACTTTGGAAACCCCAACCTCCTCTAACACTGTTTCAAAGCACCCAAAGCACCCCCTGTGTGTCAGCTAGACTGGAGCCTCCCCTGCCCCGTCCCCCTGCCCCGGGCCGGGCGCTGCAGCGGGTGCTGTACTCAACTGTTGTGCCGCTTCGCTTCACAGCTGAGGCGAGCCACCATTTCCAACCCCCTAACGGGAGCCTTGGAGACGGCACATTACAGAATTAGCAAAAGGTAAGAGCTCTCTGCCGCAGGTGTGGGGCCTCCTGCTCATGATGGGGAGGAGATGGGCTGAGACACGGCTCCACCATGTTATTCCATGCAGGGCTGGAACAGGCTGAGTTTCTCAGGCTTTTCCTTCAGCTGGAAGTGTATTTTGATATTGATGTGTATTGATTTTGAGATGTATTTCAGTGTATCTTTCTTTTTTGGTCACTCTCAGTGTGTGTTTTCCAATTATCAATGCAAAAAGTAGGTTTCTGCAGTCAGTGTGAAAAACAGGTGATGCTACAAAACCTTCAGTAAAATCTAATTGATTTTATGTTTAATTTATATATTCCTTTCCCCTTGCTCTTCTTGCCATCAAAGAATTGTCCTTCCTGTCCTGGAAAACCTAGCAGGCCTGAAAGTGCCTTTACAGCTATAAGAGATACAGACCTTGAGGTGCCTTTACAGGTGGAAGAGGTGCTTGGAGCCCTTGCTGTGCATACAAACAGTCATTAGCCACACAGCGTCTCCTTGTGTGAGATAATCCTTTGCTCCTGCCTGGGCTCCTTTGCCTCCTGCCTGACACAAATCTGGCTCACTTTCACTACTCTCTTGGTTCTTTTCAGCTTGTCTATCAAGTACTCCAAGGATTTAATTTAGCCAGGGTTTTCCCAAATTAGCTGAATGTGAAAGAAACCACCTGCCCACCCTCCCCCGGTTTTAGCCATGGTAACTAAAGGTTGGCTGTGCCACACCGTCAGCATTGAGCCAAATTTCTGGCAGGAGTTCAACTTCTGGGTGAAAAGGAATTGT
>NW_008682013.1:18644-21664 GCF_000695815.1 Acanthisitta chloris
TGACTTGCAGCTGGAGTTTAAACCAAAAAAACAGGAGAACAAAATAAAAAAGGGAGGAAAAAAGTGAAAGGACAATGTAACCAAATTTTTCCAACCAATTTGTGGTGATTGGGCCCTGGCAGCTGCAGCTTCTGTTGCCCTTCCAACACTGCCAATCTGTGAGCGTTGCCTCCGCAGCGGTCGGCCCTCACCCCGCTGTGGCTTGGCCTGCGAGGTGGGTAACCAAAAAAACAGGAGAACAAAATAAAAAAGGGAGGAAAAAAGTGAAAGGACAATGTAACCAAATTTTTCCAACCAATTTGTGGTGATTGGGCCCTGGCAGCTGCAGCTTCTGTTGCCCTTCCAACACTGCCAATCTGTGAGCGTTGCCTCCGCAGCGGTCGGCCCTCACCCCGCTGTGGCTTGGCCTGCGAGGTGGGTAAGCTCCTGTCCTTTCTCTTTTTGTAGCTCAGCCGTGCTACTGTTCATGACCCTGAGACTGGGAAACTGACCACAGCACATTACAGAGTCTCTAAGAGGTAAGGGGAACGTCTTCCCAAGGGATTCCCTGTCTGAGGAAGTCTGTTCTGGGACTGTGCTGCTTCATTGCTGAACATGGGGCAGAAGTTTGCATTACTTCTCTGTCCTTCAGTGTCTCTGTAGAAGAGAGTGGCCTAAAGCAAACTGAGCTCATGGGCTGCTGGAGCAGGGATGGGCTGGAAATGTGGTATCCCAGGTGGAAGTGCTCTTCTGGGCTGGGCATGGCTTGTGTGCTGCAACTAACATACTAAACGTGAGCATGGGGCTCTGCTGACTCACAGGGGGACAGGACACCTGCCTGGGGCACCTCTGCTCCTGGCCCTCAGCATCCACTCCTGCCTCACGCTGGGAGCTGCTGGGGCTGATGGGAATGCTGCAGATTAGAGCTAGCTGATGATTTTAAGGGATTTCCTGAAATGAGGGAATGTAGTTGCTGCTGTTGTGTTCCTTCAGCTGCTGTGACCAAATCCCTGAAATGAGAATGGCCTCTAGCTTAAGGGCTTTTATTTTGCTATGAATTTCTTTAAAAGTGCTTCCAAATAGTGATCCCAGGAAGGTGGTTGCTTCAGGAATGATTCTAAGTCACAGGAACACTAGAAACCCATTGGAGCTGAGGTTGGATCTTCAAGGTCACTCTTGTTAGATGTTTTCAAGTTGCTGCTACTTGTATTTGTATCCATTGGTAACTGTTGCACTTCTGCAGTTTGTGGGTCTGTGCACTCACAGGTAGTGGAAATCCTCTGCAAACTGGGGAGCTCTTAGCTGTTTGCTCCCTAAAACTGCCCCCACAGGCTCCTCCAGAGGGACTTTAGGGACATTTGTTTTCCTGTCAGACATGTGTGGCATTTAATTTGTATTTTTTAATGTTCGAGTCTGTCCATGTCTTCTCTCTCTTGGTGAGTTGTCACTGTGTATTTCAAAGGCAGCATTTACTCAGCCTTGGGATGTGTCCTCTGTGCCAGACAGCCCTGGGGCATTTACTCCTTCAGCCACTCCAGTGTCCCCTCATGGGTTCTGTCAGAGTTGATGTGCTAATAATAGGGACTGAGAAGGTGGCCAAATCACTGATAGAAATTGGGATGCATAATTGGCCCCTGTTTAAACAGATGAGCCTTAGTGAAAGAGCTTTTAATTGAGAGTTGTGAGTTTTCATTAGTAGGAGGTGTTAGGCCCTGAGGTATTGCAGATGCCACAGTCAGGACAAATAGTACAAAGGCCCCACACAGCATTAAGGACTGATGAAAGGCCTGGGATGGAGTCTCGTGGGCAAGTACCTGGGGAAGGAGACTCAGATTTTACTGAGCTAAGCTTTTTAGTGCAGTATCTCTGGGAAATGCAATTAGAATTGTAAAGAACCAGCCAATAAATTAAAGACCATTTTTGATGGAGAGGGACTGCCCTTCTGCTTCCCCTTTGCATTCCTCCCTGTGCAGATGTTCAGGCTGTGGATGTACTTTCCAAGAGAACTTGACACTTGAGCATAGAGTGGGAGGTAAAAGCCACCCCCAGAGCCTCAGTCAGAGGGTCTGTGTTCTGACTGCTGCTCTCCTGCACTGCTAGAGACATATCTGCTGCTGGAGCTGCTTTGGATTCCAGATGAATCATTGCTCCTGAAAACCCAAGAATGCTGCTTTATTTTTTTACTAGATGACTGCTTTTCCCCCTCCAAACATTCCTTCCCAGCAAATGCCCTCCCAAATGACAGCATTCCTCTCTGAGAGGCTACTGTTCACTCAGGGGGACGTGGCAGCTCTGCAGGCAGGGGCACCTTGCCAGCAGCACAGGGAGCACCACGAGCTGTGTGTGCAGCACCAGAATAAACTCACCCACTCACACTCTGCTGTGGAACATAAAACTGCCTTTTTCCCCTCCGTGTCTCCTCCCAGCAGGCAGGCAGAGCCTGCAGCACGGAATGGTGAAGTTTCCACTTCAGAGAGACCAGTCTGGGCTTTTATCCACTCCCTGTTGTGTCTCTACTGGTGCTTTTTACACACTAAGTGCATTTTAGAACGTTTTTAAACATAAATGCCAGTGTTTCATGGCCAGTGACTTTCAGAAGCAGTGCTGAAAGGTAATGTCTGCTCTAGACAGAGCAGTGCAGCTGAGGAGATGGCTTTGGGGGGGGGTATAAGCTCTTGTATGTCACATAGCTCTGAAAAGTTGTCTCTTTTCCCTAGTATACTGCTCAGTCCAGAATTATTTCTGTCTATAAGCATTGAGCTGTGGAAGAGCTCTTAAGACCTGATGCAGGATTATAAGAGGGAGGAATACAGGACATTTTGTGGCTGCCCCATTCCTGGCAGTGCTCCAGGCCAGGCTAGATGTGGCTTGGAGCACCCTGGGCTGGTGGAAGTTTTCCCTGCCCATGGCAGGGGGTGGAATGAGATGAGTTTTAAGGTCCTTCCAGCCCAAACCAGTCAGTGTGATCACTGCTGTCTTATGCACATAAAGGCTGTTAAAAGCCAGATGTGAGTGTGAGGAAGCAGCAGAGCAACCCCCAG
>NW_008682013.1:21729-27039 GCF_000695815.1 Acanthisitta chloris
ATATATTATATCAACATGTTATATTAATTCTTATAATACACTGACTTTAGTTCAGGGTTGTCTTTTTACACAGCCAAGTGGGTCAGCAAAATACTGTACTAGTGTGGTCATGGAATTTGGGGCTTGTGTGGTAGGTATTAAGGAAATACCAAATACCACCTTGAACCACCACCTTGCCTCTGGCCTCCCAGGACGCAGCTTGTCCCTCTGCTAGGAGGTTTTCTGCCCATAGAGGCCTGAGCTGGTCACAGTCAGACCAGAATGCCAACAAACCTGTCAAGGGAAGCTGCTGATCTAACAGAGTACATGGAAGAGCAGAGCTGTGTGCAGTTCTGAATCACACTGAGCCCCGAACTGTGCAAATAGGAAAAGAAAAGGTTGCTCAGCAGCATTTAAGGCTGTTAATGCTGCATCTCCCCCTCTGCTGGTGAGGGGTGTCTTTCCGGATAGCCGAGAGCAGGGAGAAAGTCTGTGTGTGTGAGGGAATACCTGCTGCAAAGGGGCTGGCACTGGGCACAGACTGACCTGGGTGTTAGCAAGGGCCCAAAGCTGAGATGGCCAGAGGAGAGTATGGAATAGGTTCCATGGCACTTAGAGGGTTAAGTCACACTAACTCCACAGCACTCCAGGCCTCCCCTGGCTTTGCTCAGCAGCCAGGCTGGCACTTGGGCTGTGGTTTCAGCTCCCTCTTCCTCCACCTCTCAGAGACTTTGTGTGCTCAGGCAATTAATTTTACTCCTAAAATACATAGAGTATTTCCCTTCCTGGAAGGCTGCAGTTACCCTCCTGCACCTCTAACTCACCAACAGAGCAATAATGTTTTTTTCTTTCTTTGGGTTATTTCCTTTCTATTTTCCCTTAAAAACTTTATGCACAGAGTGACCAGAGGCAGGGAGAGCCTCCTGCTGGAGCTGGTGGCTGTTGTGGTTTTCTGGTGTGTGAAACAGGTCAGGATTGCTGGTGAGCACTCCCTGTTCACCGTGGCTGCAGAGCGTGGGCTGCACAGCTGCTGCTTGGTGTTGGTTTTGGTCAGTGCTTCATGACATAGTCTTTGCATCCTCCTAGCACCTGAGAGCAGAGCAGGCTGCACTGTAACACCTCCTCACACTAACTGTCGGCACTTGATGGGTCTGTGGGTGTTTGTGCATGTCTGTCTGGAGAAATCTTATTTTCATTAGCTCTACTTCATTTGTTCTTTAAAAACTGCTCATAGAGATTCTGTAACTGTGTCAGTGCCTCGTGTCCTGTGTCATTGCTGCTGGGCCTCCCAGGAAAAGGGTTGGGGATTTGGTTTTCATACAAATTCAAGAACAAAAACTTCATTTACTAGAGATGTGAAGGTTCATTTGGGTCAAAACACTATGATGCTTCTACTGAGAGTTCCCAGCTGGGCTGTGAGCACAGGTATGTCTGTCCAGCAGGAGCCACTGAGGACCCCAAGGGCTGAGTCAGCTGCTAGAGAAAGAGGTAGAACTAATCATCTCCATTTCCTTGAAAAAAAAAAAAAAAGGGGGGAGGGGGGGGTAAAACCAGGCCCCAAATCATCAATATCATCCATATTAGTGACTGGCAGGGGAGTGCAAGGGAAGCAGAGGACAGGACAGGTAAATGAAGGTGCAGTAGCAGCACAGGATGGGAAAAGCAAGAAAATAAGCTATTGGGTAGGTGAAATTGATATTTTTTTCCAAAGGAGCTAAATGATTATCTTGTAAAGAGCTGGAAAATGCCTGTGTGTCCTTGTGAGCACCTGGCTGTGTCCATGGCTGCTGAGGGGCCTGCAGGGATGCAGAGAGCTGTGGCCACACTAACCCTGTGTCCCTGTTTTGCCCAAACATCACTACTTTGAGCATGTGGCTGGCCCCGGGCAGCCCTGCAGCTCTCACCAGGGAGCAGCCACTTAAGGGAGAGAATGCAGCACTGGGGCCAGACAGAGGCAGAACTGCTGCTCTACCTCTTGGTACCACTCTCTGTTTGCCAGTTAATATAAGTGCAGCATTTTTAGCTCAAAAGTTCTAATATAGAGCAGGCTGCAAACATTTTGAAAAATACCTTTGAGACTGTCCTTTACTCTTTATTTTTTTAAAAGAAATTGGGTTGTTTTGGGAGTTTTTCCCCTCTAAAAGTCATTGTGTACCTGAACCTTGTGCTAAGTACCAGATGTGTAATAGGCTGTTCTGGTGTAGAAGTTGTTCACTGAGGAAAATGGTGAAGAATTTAATGCATCATTTAATTGTTTGCAGAGTGATTTTTAGTAGCTTTGCACAGGTAAGTGATGTGAGAGGGCAGATCAGAGTGCTATAGGCCTCTGAGTGTGTGACTGTAGAGGAGCTAAGTCACACAAAGTAACTCACCTGTTCCTTTCCCAAGTGCTGCTTCAAAGTGCATCACCTGTAGGGGCTGAATTAGCTGTTTGGAGTGGCTAAGAGCAAAACTGTGCCTGTTTTAGAGAACAGCTTGAAGCAGATGACACTGGAATATTTCCTTCAGTCATTTGCTAATCCAGTGTGGGGACTGAGGCCCTTAGAGCTCCCTCAAACCAGTGCTGCAAGTGTTCTCTCCAGCAAACGTGTTCATTAACTGCAGGTCGTTGTAGTGCCTGCAAATAGTTCTGGTTGTCCTACCCAAACCTTGCAAAGTCAGACAAAAACGATGTCAGATTGTGAGCACGTTGCAGTGTTGTTGTGGTGCTGTTCCTGCTGTTACTGCCAGCCTGTGCCTCTCCCCCCAGCGCGTGGCTGTCCGGCTACGAGAGCCCCGTGGTGTCCCGCATCAACACCAGGATCCAGGACCTCACAGGCCTGGATGTCTCCACGGCAGAGGAGCTGCAGGTGAGCTGTGAGGGTGGTTGGGTGGAGGAGTCAGGCAGCGTTTCAGGTTGGGTGTCTGTGAGCAGCACTGCACTCACGGTGCTGAGGTGGCCACAAGAGCTCATTGATTCATGAGGGAACAAACAAAGGTTCTTTGCAGAGCAGTTCCTACCTCAGTATGAAATGGCTTTCTGTTCAGTGATAACTGAAACTCCCAATGGTCGTGGAACTGGATGTGTAATTACTTTCTATTTATGTAAATAAGTTTCACTGCTGCAGAGTCACACTCTGCTGTGGTCCTAGTCAAAGATTTAGCTTGACTGGTACTTGAGGAAGGCCAAGAGCATGTCTGGTGTCCCTGTAATCTGGGAAGCACTGGCTGTATGTGCAACTGGAGTAAACTGTCATTCACAAGTGCTTTTACTCATTTGCTTGAGGCCTTTAAATGAGCAGCTGCTTCACTGATTGTGAGCAAAGCAAATACCTAGAAAGCCAGACCAGAAAGTGATTCTGAGAGCTCCTGTGCCACTCTGCCAGCACTCCTGGTGATAAAATGCCGAAGCATCTGGTTGGAAATGGAGGTGATGTGTTTATAGTCAATTGGCAAGAAGGACAGAAGATCCTCTTTATTGACATAAAGGTCAAAAAGTGATTTAAACCTGAATGATGCAAAAGCACCTGTGAGATATTTGGAGTGGAACAGGGGCTGAAAAGTTTCTATAGAAGAAAAATACTTCTGTGCCCTGGGAAGTAGCAGATTCCTTGCCTTGAGCACACACTGCATCTTGCAGTGTCAGTCCTGGATATGCTGCTGCTCCTGTAGCTGACAGAGGCTTGTCACTTCCTGGGGCTTGATGGTTAAACTTGAGCTGTGGAAAGACTGTAGAAGTCAGTCAAAGTCTTGCCTGGATAAATACTGCTTTACTAGACCCTGTGCTTCTCCTTTCACTGTAGGTAGCCAACTACGGAGTAGGAGGCCAGTATGAGCCTCATTTTGATTTTGGAAGGGTAAGTCCTGTTCTGTCTTCACCTTTTTCTTCTTCACAAGCAATGTGTTTCTCTTTTTCAGGTGGCAAATTATGGAGTGGGAGGCCAGTATGAACCCCACTTTGACTTTGCACGGGCAAGTAAAGAGCTGGAGGAGAGCTAGCCACCTGGTGAAGCCTGGGCCTCTGGGCTGGGGCACAGTTTCTCTTCTACAACCTTTAAGAAATTGTGTAGCTCTTCAACTTTCCTAATCCATGTCAGTGGAGAAAGCCCTCTAAACCACCAGCTGAACCTTGTGTGGGCTGTGCTCTGCCTGCTGAGTGCCTGCACATTCCTGACTGGGGAAAGCCTGCTCAGGCCTTGCCTCACCATCCCTCATTTTTCTATTGGATTTACACTTCCTACCTATTTCCATTGCAGCTTACACTGCAGCCTGCTGCAAACAATGCTGCTGAGTTCAGCTGATTATTTATTGGGCAGAATTTTGTGTGATTTAACCCCTTCAGATTAACCTTACCCTGTCTGTCCAGGCCACAACTCTTAACCAGGATCTCTGCTCTGTAAGCACAGTGCTCCAATGATTAACAGGTTTTGTTTGGAAATGCTCAGGTCACTTCCTGGAGTACACTGATGGAAATTTAACCCACTCAAGTTCTCACAGGGGTTGGGTTTAGAAGTAGAGGTGTGAGAAAAGTTGGCATCAAAACTCATCAAAAGGGGGTTTGTCCTTGCAAGTCAAGTGATAAACAGCTCCTAGTTTGTTCCTGGGGCTTCCTCCCTTCTTCCCAGCTGGAATGACAGAGCAGTGGAGCATGGTGGGGAGGTGCCTAGGGCCACCCCTGGGGCAGTGCCATGCTCAGTGACCCTGGGACTAAGCTGTCCTTGCCAAGGATGGGGGGCATGAGTGTAATTGAATAACTGCTGTGAAGAGGATTTCCACATTCCTCAGACAGCACAGTTGTTTCTCCCCAGTAGCAGTTTGGGCTCACACCCTCCCTGGCCTACAGGATTTCCAGCTGCCTGATTTACTTCAGTTAATAAATTCCCTCCTCCTGCATCTCCCTCCTTGCACAGGGAGGGGCTGAGTTCATTCTCCTGCATGAGTTGTGCTGCTGGCTCAGCAGCTGTGTGCCACTGGCTCCTCTCAGCACCCCAAGGCAATGCTGATGGAATCTGCTTGCTTTGTTCACAGAAAGATGAGCCAGATGCTTTTAAGGAACTGGGAACAGGCAACAGGATTGCTACTTGGTTGTTTTATGTAAGTGAGATATTTCTGCCATGTGCTACTGCCAAAAATATCTGTCACTGCATATTCTGTACAGAACTGAGTCATTTCACTGTGGTGTTTTACTGAAGTGACTGGGAAATGAAGCAGCAACATGGGGTGGGCTGAAATCCTCATTCTTGGGGTGTCCTGTGCAGGGGCAAGGAGATGGAATCAGTGATCATCTCTCCTATGGAGATAGGCTGAGAGAGTTGGGGCTGTTCAGCCTGGAGAAGAGAAGGTTGTGTGGAG
>NW_008682013.1:27403-31161 GCF_000695815.1 Acanthisitta chloris
CTATGGTCCTTGTGGGTTCCTTCCAGCTCAGGACATTGTGTGATTTGGGGTGATACATATGGAGTATCTTCTTCCCCACACTTCATGGTTCTTCCATGAGCTCTTAAGGAGGTTTTTGCTCCTTGAAATTGAGCATCAGCTTCAATTAGCTGATTGCTGTTCATTTTTGTATCTGTATGTTTACAGCATATTCAGTGCTCAAACATGAGTGTGTAACAGTGGGATGAGTGTGAGGTTGCACTGGGAGCAGCCCGAGTGGGTTTGGGCCTTTTTAAAGCTGTTAATCATGGAGTGATCCGGGGTTTGGAGGTAGGATTGATAGGCGATAACCCAATTCTGTGTTGCAAAACTCACCTGTGCCTTCCTCACCTGCGCAGATGAGCGATGTGTCAGCAGGGGGAGCCACGGTCTTTCCCGAGGTGGGAGCCAGCGTCTGGCCCAGGAAGGTGAGTGGGGTTCAGCTGGCACAGTCTCTCCTCTGCACCCTCTGGAAGACAACAGGCACAAAAGAGAGCTTTAAAACCAACTTTGAAGACAAGGACAGTCATAGCACTGCTCATGGCAGCGCAGAGGTGCTGACAGTGAACTGCAGTGTTGATTCCAAGTGCCCAACGTTCTGCATGTTGGTGTGTAGTTATGTTTTGGACTTTGCTGCTTCCAGTGCACAGACTGTGCATTATAAATAGTTAGATATGATGCAAAATATTACAGAGTTTCAAAACGCATCTTGAAAAAACTCAGATCTGTGAGTAGGTGCAGTCTTGAGGTGTCTGTAGGGAATTCTGCCTGGAATGGTGTGTTGCTGTTGGGTTTTTCCCTCAGAGGGTCACTAGGACGTGTTGTATGAGGAAGGGCTGAGGGAGTTGGGTTGGTTAGCCTGGAGAAGAGGCTCAGGGGTGACCTCATGGCTCTCTGCAACTCCCTGACAGGGCTTGGAGAGAGGTGGGGGATGGTCTGTCCTGCCATGGCTGCAGGGAGAGGACTAGAGGGAATGGCCTTGAGCTGAGACAGGGCAGAGTCAGAGGAGATGTGAGGAGAAATGTTTTCCCTGTGAGGGTATTGAGGCACTGGAATATTTCCCAGTAGGTGGTGGAGTCACCATCCCTATAGGTGTTTAAGAGGTGTCTGGATGTGGCACTGGAGGGATGTGGTTTAGGGTTTAGAGTTCCAGCAGTGACAGGTTAATGGTTGGACTGGATGACCGTAGGGGTCTCCAACCTTGATGATTCTGTGACTCTAAGTGAGCTCTGCCTGTGCTGGCCTGCTGTTCACTTTGAGTAAAGTGGTTAGGAGTTGAATGAAACTGGCTGAGGGTTTAAAAAACCTAAGAGCCAAGTACATACAGACACAGTGGGGCAAAGGAGACTCACTCCTTTGGAAGCAAATGTTAGAATATGGAAAGGAGCCTTCAGTTTAAGAGGAGAACCTGAAATAGAACACACCTACCCCTGCCTTGTCATCAAGTGAGTTGGTGTCAAAGTGTGTATTGTACAGAGGAAAAGACTGAGTGTTTGCCCTGCCCTTTGCAGGGAACAGCTGTGTTCTGGTACAACCTGTTCCCCAGCGGAGAGGGCGATTACAGCACACGGCATGCGGCCTGCCCCGTCCTGGTGGGCAACAAGTGGGGTAAGTACCCTCACCCCCTCCTCATGCCTGGGGCTCTGCTGCTCTGCCTCGGGTTCCTTGTCCTCTGGACTTCAGGGTGGAATAGAAACAAGCTAGAAATGAAGCTCTTTGTAAATAAATCGATTTAATTTACTTTATCTACTATCCATCTCTCCATAGGTTGTATATATTACATAGATAGCACATTTTCTGCAGTGACAGGACAAGGAGTAATGGGGAGAAATTGAAAGAGGGAAAGTTAGATTAGATATCAGGAAGAAGTTTTTGCTGTGAGGGTGGTGAGACACTGGCACAGGTTGCCCAGGGAGGCTGTGGCTGCCCCAGCCCTGGCAGTGTTCCAAGCCAGGTTGGCTAAAGCCTTGAGCAACCTGTTCTGGTGGGAGGTGTCCCTGCCCAGGGCAGGGGGTTGGCACTGGATCATCTCCAAACTCCATTCCCACCCCTTAACCAACCTACTATGATTTTATTACACATATAAAATACATCTAATACTACATATATTTTCAGTGTCTTTTGTAGTTTTGCAGCTCTCCTGGGAACTTTTTTCCCTCTTGTATATATTAGACCAACTTCACAGTTGCCCATGACAGGGGGGTGGAATGAGATTGTCTTCAAGGTCCGTTGCAACCTAAACCATTCCATGATTAAAATCCTTTAGAAAATCAAGATAATCCTGTGTTTAACTGAAATCTGGCCAACAGCACAGACTGAGCTTCAGTAGAAGAGCTGAGCAGGTGCAGTGATGCCATACCTCTGTGTCTTTGCAGTATCCAACAAGTGGCTCCACGAGCGGGGACAGGAGTTCCGACGGCCGTGCACGTTATCGGAGCTGGAATGATGTGTCCCCGTCCCTGCCTCCCGTGCACTCAGCTGTGCACCATGCACACATCTCCAACAGTTTACAACTGACTAACACTCCACTCCAGGTTCAGTCTTCACCCACGCCCGAGTTTCAGCTGTGGACAGGACAGATGTGCTTTTAGTTCCCTTCCAATATCCCCTGAGGTTTTATGAACAGAAAATATTAAGGTTTGAGTGTTACAAAAAAAAAAGGACAAAATACAGCTGAGGGCCACAAGTAACTGTGGTGTGTGTGTGGTGTTCTGTCACCATCGCCCCTCGGAGCAGTGTGGGAGCACAGGGGGTGTTCAGTCCTTGCACCTGTCAGGCTGAGGGTGGGATGACTCCTGGGGGGCTCCTTCTCAGGAAGGCTGAATTGAACCCATTCCTACTCAATTCCACATATTGACTCCTTGCTTTTCCCACTGCTGTTGAGAACTCTGGAAAACAGATCATTAACAGGTTTTAGCCTGTTCCTCCACTTTCACAAAAGCCCCAGTTAAACTGTCTTCCCTCAGCCTCAATGGGGAATTTGGCTCTGAACCTTGGCACTGGAACCAGCAGGTCCCTGGGCGCATGGATCCCTCAGCAGTGCCTGGGTCAGAGCCTGACAACACCCACAGCCCATCTTCCTCTACTCTCTAACCTTTGTCCACAGAAACAAGTGCTGCTTTTGTTCTGTCCTAGTAGCTCTCACACCTGCCCCTCGGGCAGTGGGTGGGGATGGTAGGTACCCTCTGTGTTAATCAAAAGTTGTGCCTTAGGACACTGGAATTTCCAATTGGTGATGAGACTTCAGGTGCTGAGGTAACACAGAGTCCTCCCAGAAGGCTCTCTGCCCTCCTCCCAGCTCTAGGGTTTCATAAGAAGCTCACAGCCTATTTATACTCCTAAAGCTTTTTTAGCTGCTTTTGATTTTACACCAGTTTTTTGTGCCATGGATGCTGCCTGCAGGCACAGGGACCAGGGGAGGTGCCTGCTCTGGCTGGGTGGGTGTTCTCACCTCTGCTGTCCCTGGGAAAGAGCCTCTTCCTCCTCCTCCTCTAGTGGTGCTTGTCCCTTCCCTGCTGTGCCCCCGGCAGGGCTGGAGCCATCCTGCCTGTGCTACCCCCCAGGGGCAGCGTCCCCACAGCCAGCAGTGCCACACTGGAACAACAGTCACTATGACTTTCAGGGCCCTCAGGGTGTAACAAACCATCCTGACCCGAGCTGAGGCTCAGAGGGAGGTGAGGCTGTGGCTGGGAGAGCTGTTGAGGTCTTGCAAGACCCAGACTGTGGGCGGAAAGGATGTT
>NW_008682013.1:31175-37214 GCF_000695815.1 Acanthisitta chloris
CCTTGGGAGGGATAACCCCTCCCTGCTGCCCCCAGCACAGGAAGAGGCTGCAGGATCACTTCCCTGAGCCCTTTCCCTTCCAAAATACCCAAATATTCCACTACCATGAGGACAAAAATCCAAGGGAGCTGCACCTGACTCTACCTGAGCAGTCCAATTTTCTGGATGATGATGGTTTTGCTTGATTTAGGGATCAAACCTGAAGTCTTCACCAAGGAAAAAATTCCAATTTTGGTTAATTGGGTTTTCTGCCTCAGTAAAATGTTGAAAATTGAGCCAAAACATAGACATATTCAACTGTTAACCTGTTAGAAATACCTCTGGGATACTGGGAATGCAGTTTAAGGTACTATATATAGCTGGAGGAACTGCATACTTTCAGAAGACACTTTAAAATCTGTGCTGGAAAATACATAGTTAAATGTCTACTGAGCCTGTTCCAACGGGACCCACATAACTCCTCTCCTTAGCCCTGCAGGGGCCTGTGCCTCTGGCAGGTGGGAAACAAAGCCCTTCCAGCACTTGGGAATACAAGGTCTGCACAGTCCTCACATCTGCACTGCTCCTTCATTCCCAGGAGCTGATCACAACAGATCTACCACCCAACTGGGTTAGCAGAGCAGATCTTGGATCACTAAATTGTCGTAATTAAAACCCATAACATTTCTGCCTACCTGACTTTTTCTCCCTTTTCATTCATCTCTATTGCTATCTATGGTTTTCTCCTTTCTCTTTCCCATCCTTGCGAGTTTCTTAAACTCCATAAGGAGGTGACCATGGCTGCAGGTACCTCCTGCCACTTCCCTGCAAGGAAAAGGACACAATGACCAATGTGGTGTTGAGACCTTTGGGGCATCCAGAAATGTTTGTAGGGAAGCAAATCCTGCGTAGAATGAAATCCCTATGTTGACACCATGAAAAACAGCTCTGGGTTTGCTATTGTTTTCCCATCTCTGTTCAGCCAACACCTAAGTATGAACAGACAAGCTGGAGCTGGGGAATGGCTGAGGAATTTTGCTCACCAGTTCCCTCCCTCACCTCTCCCAGTGAGTACTTCCAGTGCTAAACAGCATTTTAGGCATTGCCTGGGGAGTGACAATGGTTCAGTGCACGACTCTAAAGCAGTGAACTACCCACAGACAATCCTGCAGGAAAGAGAAATCGTGGCTTCTGACAGTGGAACATTTCACTCAGTTCTAACCCTGGAGATGTGGCTTCTGACAGTGCAACATTTCACTCAGTTCTAACCCTGGAGTGTGCTGGGGCACATCAGAAATGTTCCAGATGATGACCAAAGAGTCAGCTTATATTGTTAACCTGCAGACAATCCCCATTTCCTCTTCTCCTCTGCAGCAGTGTCCACTGTGTAAGGGATTACACTGGTGCTGCTGCTTCCTGCCTTACCCTGTCACTTCTCCAAGGGCTTTTGGATCCCCAGTGTGGCTCCTGTGTGAATCTAGTTTTGTATTAAAGCTGATTGAGAACTGTCTGGCTCCCAGTGACTGAGCTGAGAAACTGCCTTACTGTTACATTTTTTGTAATAAAATTTTTAATGTAAAAAGAAATGAATGGGCTTAAAATAAAAGCCACTGCCATCTGCAGTGAGAAATGCTCCACATCCAGCTCTCCTCTATGTGCTGCTGTCAGTCTCATCACACAGAGTGCACACCACAAAACAGCTCATCTTCCCTTCACCTCCTCAGTGGCAGGTGCAGGAGATGCGGCTCCCACAAATTGTTGTTAAGCACTGAACTTGGTGTCTCAGTGGGGAACACACAGCACTCAAGGACTGCCAAAGGGGAGGGGAAGGCAGCCAGTGCTGGCCTGAAAGCACATTGTGCCCAAAAATATAGGGAAAGGAGCTGAAGTGCTCTGGGGGAGGAGCGTGGCTCAGCCCCTTTGTCTCCCCAGGGCAGGGACTGGTGGCAGAAGATGGTGTGGAGGTTCACAGTGACGCAAGAACCAGAGCTGCTGGGCTGAAACACTAAACAGGCACAGCAAGGGGTGAGCTGCTGAGAGCCCCTTTTCCAGGGATGACAAATACTTCCATTTCCTGCAGCCAAAAGGTCAAACAAGCACTTACCCTGAATAGTGGTAGAGTGGGAGAGAAAGCACCAGAGACTCATACAGCAGGGTGGGAGACTGAGCACTCCATGGAGGAAGGTCAGGCTGATGTCTCTGCAGTTCATACACAGCTGTTATGGGCTCCACTCTTCAGAGCAGTGGAACTTGGCTTAACTCATGGTCATCAGGAACCTGCAAAAAGCACAGCAAGGGCTGGTTAGGAGCTTTGATCCTTTTGCCTGTGGAATGGAGCCTTGTGCTGCTGATGGAGCACTTGGCTTGCAGGTAGGGAACTGCCCTCCCCTCCCCAGGCAGCCCATGGACACAGCTCGTGTGCTCACAGCTTTGGCAGCTGCAGCACAGGAAATAAGGCTAAAGCATAGCAGTGGTTTGTATGTGGAGAGGTGACTGGATTCCATCCCCAGCCTCTGCGTGCTGCTGCACTGCTGCCTCAGCCCCTCCTGTGGAGGAAGCGAAGGGCTGTGCTTCAGTCCTGTGCTGCCCCAACCAGTGCTCATACACTGTTGCTTCCCACTGTCCTGCCTAGGTACCTGGGGGAGGGGGTGGGTGGGTTCTGGCAAAACTGCAGCTAGAGCATGACCATGGGAGGAACCTTGTGTGGGGGTAAGAACACAGCAGCTACAGCTGAATAGGCAAGATAAGGACAGAGAGAGGGAAAAAGGCTGAAGAGAAAGGGAAGGGTCTGGTACAATCAGAATCACAGATTGGTTTGGGTTGGAAGGGACCTTAAAGTCCATCTAGTTCCACTCCCTAGCATGGGCAATACCTTTCACTAGCCCAGGTTGATCCAAGCCCCATTCAGCCTGGCCTTGCACACTTACAGGGATGGAGCAGCCACAGCTTCTCTGGGCAACCTGTGCCAGTGCCTTACCACCATCACAGGGAACAATTCTTTCCTAATATTCCATGTTCCCTGCCCTATGGCAGTGCAAAGCCATTCCCCCTAGTCCTGTCACTCCAGGCCCTTGCCCAAAGTCTCTCTCCATCTCTCTTGGAGCCCCTAAAAGGTACTGGAAGGCCACAATTGGGTCACCCTGAAGCCACCTCTTCTCCAGGCTGATCAATCCCAACTCTCTCAAGCTTTCCTCCCAGCAGAGCTACTCCAGCCCTCTAATCACCTTGGTGCCTTCTCTGGACTCACTTCAACAACTCCATGTCCTTCTTGTGCTGGACCCCAGAGCTGGAGCAGCACCCCAGGTGGGGCTCACCTGAGCAGGGCAGAGGGGCAGAATCCCCTCCTGTGGACAGGGGAAAGCAGCACAAGGCTGAAAGGCCCTGGAGAGCCTGGCCCAGACCACACACTTGGGTGCAGCCCCACGGGGGAGTCTCTGACCAGCCACTCATCCTCCTGCAGCTGCTGGACTCTGCCCCAGCTCCGAGGGGCTCAGGCATTGCATCATCGAGCTGCAGCTCTCTCCGGTAATCAGTGACTCATCTGGCTCCCAACCCAGGCTTGGAAGCAGCCGCGGATCACCCACTAACCTGAACTACAAACTGCCTCTTGCCCCGGCCAAAGCTGAGAGAAAATGAGCTCAGTCCTTCAATCCCCCTCAGAAACCCGAGGGAAGGATCCCATCACTGCCACCACCACGTGTCTCTGGAAAAGGACACTTCAGTGTCCTGGAGCAGCCTCTGCAGTCCCACACTCCCAGGACACACGGGTCAGCATTCCCTTGGCGTGGCAGGTAACTGAAGCCAAGAGGGTTTTCCAGCTCCGCCTGGGATGGGGTTCGCTACCATCAGTGCGGGGACCCAGAGACACGAGCCCAGCCGCAGGAAGGGTCACTCAGCTCTTCTCCCGGCCAGGAGCGCTGCCAACAGCCCGACAGCTCAGCGGGGTGTGTGACTCACCCAGCCCCGGGGCTGCGCCGCGCTCACAGCGTGACGGAGGCACAAGGGAATGCACTGAGTCAGGAGCCGCCGAGCCCGAGGGCAGGACGAGGTTCAGAGCCAGCTGTCAGAGTTCACCGTCGTGGCAAACTGCATCTGTATCTCTGAAATCTTTAGAGAAAGAAAAATCGGCACAGGGAGGAGGTATTTGCAACCACAGTGGGTCAGAGCAAAGTCAGACAACCTGGAGGCACCTGCTGTGCACATCCACTTGGGAAGTTCCGCCCTGCTGCAGCTGCTGAGCAGCTCCTCGAGGAGAGACTGTGTGCGTGTGGTGTTGTGCTTGTCAGCTTTACTCAATCCTGCATTTTTCCTGGTGTTCAGATCTGGGTGCAACTGAGCTATTTGCAGCTGGACTGGAAACGCCTCAGGAGATTGGTGCGGGGAGGGGAGGAAGGAAGCAGGAGAGGAGAGTGGCTCATCCTTCAGGCAAGGCAGAGGAGATGCCACGTCTTGGAAAAGCAGTTGAAGTGCTTTTTAGTCACAAACTTTCGCTTCAGCACAAGTGACAAACCACCAGGAAAGTTTCTGACTCCTCTTTTCCCGGGCTCTGCCCTTTGCCAGCTGCTCCCTCCCTGCCGTGCTCAGCTTTCCTAACCAATTCCAATGGATTTTGCAAACAGCCCTGGCCAGAGCCACCCTCTCCGGGCTGCAAGTCCTGCCCATGCCGCACTCCCTGTGCTTTACACCCTCTGCAGTCCTGCAGGCATTTCCTCTCGCTCTGTTTGCCTTCAGGAGCACAGGGATCAGCCACCAGAGGCCAAGGGATGATGAAGAAAGCTGTGTTCTGGAACTGCCTCCAGACAAACCCTAAAAGGCTCCACAAAAAAGCATGGCACGAGGCACAGGCACCCAGGGGCTCTACACAACATTCCCCAGCTATTCCTGAATAGTTGCTTTGCTCTTTTTCACATTAATTTGGGCCAGGCTCTCAGGGCTGGGAGCACTGGGACTGCAAACTGGAGTGTCAGGCAGGGCAGGGATTCAGCCGGCAGAGGCACCAACAGCTCCACTGTGCAAGTTACAGTGTAGGACTGTTTTGCCCAGTTTTCCCTGCACTGGAGCTCCCTGACAGCAAATTCCAGGGACCATTTCCACCCATGGCTGACAGACCAATCCCCAGCATGGGCTGAACCAGCAGAACAGGCCTGAGCTCTCCAGGACTCCCACAGGGGAGTCCTCACTTCACCACATCCCCATTGCTTTGTGCAGAGATGTCACAGGTGTCACAAAAGGCTCACTAGAGGAAGGATTTGCTGGTTCCCAGGCTCCAGGAATAGAGTCTCAGGGAGCAACCTGGCATCTCTAGCTCAACACAAAACATCACCCTAATTTCTCACCAGGCATTACAGTGCTCCCCCTGCTTGTCTGCAGCTTGGACACTGTTAATCTCCCTGCCCACTGCTGTCTCCATCTGGGTTTATCTTTCAAAGGACAAAGCTGGTTTGAGGTTCCCTTGGGACCTCCTGCATTCCTCATGTGTCCCTCACCCAGTAACTCAGCCCAGCTGCCACAGGACAGCAGTGAGCAGCTCTAGCTAGGTAACAGCACTCAGGGAGGCCCCACACAGGTGTCAGCCACCACACAGGTGTCACCTCTGGCTGGGGGCCTGAGGAACCCTCCCAGCCCCTTCTGAGTGCCACTGAGCATCAACACCAGGAGCAGTGGGCACCAGAACACATGGAACACAAAGTCAGCAGCTGCCTCTGGCTCCACACCATTTCACAGGAGAGGAACTAACCACCTTGTTTGCTGCTCTTCCCCACTTCTCTGACTTACCTGTCCGAGAAACTAAACTTGGCTGTGGTGCCTCCTCCTTATCCCACATCTGGAGCACACAATTCACAGCCACATGCAGACAGACACAGGCAGGTGCCTTGGGGCTTTGGCTCTGCAGCAGCAGCAACACATTAGAGCTGAGGCTCCAACAAAACAAGCAAATGTCACAATTTGCATTTGTTTGCCACAAGACCTGCTGCCCACTCCCCTGAGGAGCAGTGCTGTGCTGCAACACAGCCAAAAACCTTTCTGGGAGCAGCCAGAGCCTTCCCATGGTGTTTTCTT
>NW_008682013.1:37249-46307 GCF_000695815.1 Acanthisitta chloris
CTGCTGGTGTTCATCTGGTTGTTTTCCTTTTAATGAGTAACTCTGAACCCTCCACCAGCTGTGCAGACCCTTCTGAGCCCTGGCAGCCTAGCCCACCCCAGAGCCAGGACCTGTAACATCAGCCTTCAGGAGCCCCATCAAAGGCAAATACTCATATATGACATTGATCCTGGAACTGGAGGTGATGCCAAGGAATTGCCCTGAATGCAGTGTTTGTAACCCCGAACTACTCTGAGCTCCTGGATCAACCCGTCCAACCCTCTGTGGTTCCACAAGATTTTCTAGGAGCAATCCCCCCAGCAGCTAGGCTGAGGGGAGGTCTCATCCCACCCCATCACATGCCTAGGGAAAAGGCATGGGGTGCTTTCTTTGCAGCTGATCTACTGCCTGAGCAGCAGAAATTTTGGACAGAGCTACTCCTCATCTCCTGACAGGTTGGAGAAGGAGTGAGGTTACCCATGCAGTGCCCTGGGGGGTCCTGGGCAGACAGACCCTGCTCAGCACCCCAGGGACAGGTCCCTTTTGAAGGCTGAGCCTGTTCTAGTAGGACTGTGCAAACTCACACTCGGGGGTTTCTCTGTGAGGTGAACTGGGTCCAAATCTCCTCATTGCTGCACTTTGCCCTCTGACAGCAGTGACCTCAGCAGTGTTTAAAGTCCAGGCAGAGAGGTACTTACCTGCTCCTGCACACATCCAGCTCTCTCCCACTCCTTCCTGCCTGCAGCTGCCCGGCCAGGGACTCCAGGGCCCAGACCTGGCCTGCAGCATGCGGCTGCTGCTCGAGGCAGCAGTTCTGTGCCTCACCCTGGCCTTGGGGAAGTGCACTGAGGAAGCAGCACAGGAGGACAATGGCCACCAAGCTGCACAGGCAGAGTCATCCTATTCCGACTGGGGCATCGAGACCATCCGTGATGGCTTCGAAACCGTCAACAGCTACTTCGACTCCTTCTTGGAGCTGCTTGGGGGCAAAAATGGGGTTTGCCAGTACAGGTGTCGATATGGTAAGTGAACCTTACTGCTGCTGGCTCCTCTCTCCCCTGTGCCTTCCCCTCCTTCCTTCTCACAGCCTCTCCTTCCCCGACAGCACAACCAGCTCCTCCTGCCCGTGACCTGACCCCTCTGTGCTTGGCAGTCACAGCTTCTCTGCCAGTGCCAGCACAGAGACACTGAACCCTCAATCCTTCCCCTTCCCCAAGAACAGCCTGGCCTGGAAGGCACAGTGCTGTGTGAACAGGGACAAGAGGAGCAGACTCAGGTTGTACAGGAAGAGCACACAGGTGCCCTGCCTGCACAGCTGCTGGACCCCGGAGAGAAGGAGCAGGGCAGGCAGAGGCCCCGGCGGGGAGGCAGAGCCAGAGGCTCTAATCTCAGCAACCTTGGGAGTGTCCTTATTCAGCAGTTGTGAGCTGGCCAGCGCCGTGGGCTGGAGGAGGGGAGATAACAGGGAGGCAAACGGGACCTGCCGTCATCGCCGAGGAACCTTTAGTACTCGGGGTGGAATGAGGCAGCTCCTGCTGCCTTGGACTAAAGGGATTTGCCAAAAAGGAAGAGTTTGGTCTGTCCTGGACAGGACAAGGGGGTAACATCTCTGGGAGAGCAGGGCAGGAGGAGCACAGGCTGGGCAGGACATGGGGCGCACACACAGAGCTGCAGGTCTGTGGGGCACTGGGCAGACAGAGGCACAGGCAGCACCAGCCACCAGCACAGTACCTGCTCAACCAACCTGTCTGTCTCCTCTCCTCAGCCTCCCACAACTGTCCCCACAGCAATATCTCGTCCTCTGTCACCTCAGCCTGTCCATCCACCACAGCCTGCCAGTCCCTTTCCCCATCTCATGTCCCCTTTGATCACCTGGGAAGATTTTTGGTGGGCACAGAGGGATTTCAATCCCTCTCCTTCCTGGAGCACTGATTTTCATAGACAGACTTCATGCTTTGGGGAGATCCCACTGGCTCTGTTTCAGTCTGTGCATCCCACGGACCTCCTGTCCCTCCCAGGCCAGCAGCCAGGGTTCTGGGATAAACAGATGCTGTGGGGCTGGGACCTGAGCTCCTGCCAGGGGGAGAGGACAGAGGGGTCATGCTTAGCCAAAGTGGGGACACGAAGAGGTTAAAATCAGTCTAAAAATTGTTTGGGTTCTTTTGTTTTGTTTCCAAATAATGTATATATATCTGTCCTCCCACTCCTGCCAGCTCTGTTCCCCAAACCCCACACTAACAGCAAACAGGGAGAAGCACACCAGGCACCTCAGCCCCATGGAATGGAGGGAGTCAGGCACCTCTGCCCATCACCTCAGTCCCACAATGGCCTTGGTGCCTCAGCCCAGGGCCCCACAGCACCCCCAGCTCGGGCTACCTCTCTGCAGCAGCTCAGGAGGGCCATGTGTGTCCGAGCGTCTGGAGGAAGCAACCCACAAACACCCCAGAGCATCACCCCAGCACACAGGGTGAGGCCATGCCCCCATGCTCACTGTTTGGCAGCCCCACATTGTGTGACAACCTTCTGAAGGTCTACACTACACTCCAAATTCAAAGCAGAAAGGGACTTGCCCTTCTTACTGCAGAGACTGCAAACACTGGCAGTGGGTGTAACGTCACTGGGGCTGCAGTGTGCCTGAGGCAAGGCTGATAGTCAGAGCTGGTTTCAGGGAGTCTCAGGACTCACCAAATCCTGGAGAAGTCATTGCTTCTGGACATATCCTGAGGCTTGGGCTCTCCCTGTCCCTGCAAAGACCATCTCCACAGAGAAACACAAATCCCTGCCCATTCCCTGAGAGCATCCTGGGTCTTACTGGAGCAATGTTTTACCTAGAAAGGAAAATAGGCACATCCTTAGCCCAGTTCTCATCCTGTGCTGAACAACTCATTAACCACTGGCTGAAGGAGGAAGCTGTTGTAACGCTGCCCACATGCCTCCAAGGGTTTTGCTGGACCCTTCCAGGACCATTTGTCTGTGCTATTCTCCAGTACAGACATTGCAAACTGCAAGTGGAGAGATGCTGGGCTGATCCCAAGCCAGTAAGATCCAGTCTGTGCCCAGAAGAATGAGCACAAACCATCTTTGTGCTGAATCAGGGCTGACTGCTTTTTCCCCAGGCATGAAACAGAAATGATGCCTTCTACTTTGTTTCATTTCAGCCAAGAGATACCAATAATAGCTTGTTTTGTCCTGATAAAGGTCAAGACTCACCTATAATTGCCACATCCATCCTCAGCTGTGCACAGGGCACTTGGCTGTCCTGGCTGCAAGACTCTCCTCCTATTCTTTTCAGCAGCTACTGAGGTCTGAAAACAAACAAGTTGATTGATTACTCCCTTAAATCAGGACATAGGGTTACACTAGCATTTACTGGCAAATGTCTCCTCCTGCTTACAAAGTCTCTCTGGGCATCTCAGGGGAAACAAAGAGTCTGAGCTGGGAGTAAAGCCCTTGTAACTTCCTGCAGCTGCCTGGCCAGGCAAGACTTCAGTGCTTTGCCCTGAATTGGTCCTGAAGGGCTTAAGATGAGGAGGGTGTGGGAAAAGAGCCTTTAAGGATCTCCAGCACTGCAGTGAAAGGCTGTGCTGAGTACAGGCAGCCCTGCTCAAAGCCTGCCTGGGGCACAGAAACGACAATGGACCACCCAAACCAGCAAGAAGCCCCAAGATCATCTATTCACCCAGAAATACACTCATCTCCCCCTGCCAATGTGCCAGTGCTGCAGTCTGAGACCTCCTGCATGGCCAGCAGCTGCTCCAGCCAGCTGGCTGCTTTCCAGGCTCCTGGAACAGCCACGACAGCCTGGAGATATTCAAACGCACCAGGGGAACTCTCTTCCCATTAGAAGCTCAACTTCAGTTCTAAGGCTGTGCCAACAAGGCAGTGCCCTGAAATAGATCTTCTTCCGCAGAACAGGTCTCTTCAGCAGTGCTGTGCAGCTGCCCCTCAGCATGGACCTTCTGCACTCTGCTGGGCTGGGCTGGCATCTGTCCCCAGCTGTGCCCTACAGGGCAGAGCAGGACTGGTGAGACATAGCCTGTGTGACCTGCCACATTCTGTAACAGATGTGTCTGCAAGGATGGCTAAGCAATAAGTGATAACAGGAGCATGGAGTGATGCTTGTGTAGAGTCAGGAGTGATTGTAGTTCTGCTTTGCTTTTGTTTTCCTCTTAACTAGAAGAGAGGGGCTAATTGTGGTGTCTTGGGTTTGATCTACCTGAGAAAGGGTTCACCAAGGGGCACTTCAGGCACTATGAAGCTCTGTTTGGCAGAGAGGAAGGGACAGAGCTTTCCTACAAGGGCTCATCTTCAAGGCAGTTTTGTTTATCACAATTTTCACCTGAGAGACAACCCACCTCAGGACAACTTTCTAAGGCATTGTAATAGCTGTGACTTCAGCTCCATGGATGGTTTGCTCTGGAAGCACAGTTATCTGCAGTTATCCTCAAACAGTCCCACTGCTACTCTGACTTGCCACATTATCCCATTAAGCAGCCATGTACTGCAGGAACATAACTTACCACCAGTATCACAAGCAAGTCATTCACATTTGACTCCATCCTGCAGCACCTAATGTGGATGTTGAGCTTTTCTCTGCCTCCTACCTCAGTTGGACATTTGAATTCCAAGTCCCAACTCTCATTCCATTCCAAAAGAGCAACTAGGCCCTTCTTGGAAGGGGAAAATCGGCATCTCACAGCTGGACAGGATTTCAAGTTTGTTGTTCATTTGTTACAAATCTGTTATTTAAACAAAACAGCTCTGGCCAATTTCAGTTGAGAAGGTGCTGGGAACACTCCTACTTAAGTCCTCTTGAGGCATTTGGCTGTAAGGTCTTCTCAAGAACACAGAAGATTTATGGTTATATTTATCACTGGCATTTTAGGTAGCTAACAGAAAAAAGGAGAAAGAGTCTTAAATAATTACGGGTGCTGACAAGAAGAAAGCAGTGGAAACGGAGTTTAAAAGAACCCAACCCTGCGTGGAAGGCTGAATTAGATCCATTTTATGTCTGTATAAATTCCCCAGCAGTGCTCAGGGAAGCAGAAACTTTACCCTTGATGTGATGGACTTACAGCAGGCTCAGCTCACACATGTTGGAGCAGTCACACAGCTTACAAGGTTTTCCCAGAGCAGTGGCAGGATCCAGAGAATGGCTGGAGCTGTGTCAGGGGAGGGTTAGGTTGGATATCAGGAAAAGGTTCTTCTCCCAGAGGGTGTCTGGGCACTGGAACAGCTCCCCAGGGCAGTGGTCACAGCCCCAAGACTGACAGAGCTCAAGGAGTGTTTGGACAATGCTCTCAGGCACATGGTGGGATTCACAGGGATGTCCCGTGCAGGGCCAAGAGCTGAACTGGTGATCCTAGTGGGTCCTTTTCAGTTCAGGATACTCTATGATAAATGTCTTAGCACCTCACTCTGCACAGATCTCCCTTTCATAAACCCAGCTGGGACAGAAACAAGCACTGAGCACACCTGGAGGGACAGCACAAAGAAGCTCAGCTCCATGAGGGGTGCTCTCCATGACTTCTCCAGAGGAGAATCCTCTCCTACCTTTAGACACACTCCTTGCACAGGGGACCAAGGCACACAAGCAGCCTGGAGGCTCCACCTCCCCAGCCAAGAAGTGTTAGGTCAGAAGGAGATGGGGGTGAGGTAGGGATGGGAGAAAGAGAGTGAGATGGAGCAGGGAATCATCTCCTTTCCACATGGCTTGTTTCTCTGTAACCCTGTGTCACCTCTCACACCCAGCGACTCTGTCAGCCCCAGCACAGCTGGCAGGCACCCAGGAGGGGCTGCACACCTTCAAAGCAAAGTAAGTCGGATTAAAATGCTGCTGTAGCTACTGCCAGGGCTGATTGTTTGCTGGACTCTTTCTGCACTGGGTAAATAATTATTCACAGGGGGAATTCTTGCTCCTTTATGCATATTAAGAAGGATACTGAGTGGGGTGCAGGGATGAAAGGAATAGAAATGATTTGCAAAAGGTGGCAGTGCATCACCATGTGCTGAAAATGGACCAAGAAGACCTGCTCATAGCAAGATCAGACACACAAGGTCTAGCACAATTTTGTGGAGATCCATAGGACACCAACACTTCAAGAATGAACTGAGGATAGTGAGACACTGGCACAGGTTGCCCAGGGAGGCTGTGGCTGCTCCAACCCTGGCAGTGTACAAAGTCAGGCTGGCTAGAGCCTTGAGCAACCTGGTCTGGTGGGAGGTATCCCTGCCTAGGCTCATTCCAACCCCTTAACAATCTATGACTCTATGGAAAGAGACCCCTTGTTAAGCCAGCAGTGTAACCAGTAGTTTCTTGGAGGAGTGAAAACCCCAGCTGGATGATGCAGAGCTCTCAAGATGCACATGGGAAAGCCCCTAGGAGATGTGGGAGGTGTGAGACACTAGCTCCAGCATGGAGTGTGTGTTGCTCCACTGCAAATCCCCATGCTGCAGAGAGGGACTTGCGCTGGGAGTGTCCCACACCTAAGGAGCAGCTTAACCATTTGAGAGGCACACGAGACCCAGCTCATGCACAACACAGTGCTCCCTGCAGTAGCCAGAGGAGGAGTGAGCTAAGCCAGGCTGCAGAGCCTTGGCAGAGCGGAGCTGAGAGAGGGACTCAGCCAGCTCTATCCTTCTTGCATCTCCTGGACAGGTATGAAGTGTTTGGGGATGCAGACCAAATGGGAGTTGCCTGTCACTCCTTGCTTTGTGGTGCTACTCTTGTGAAGATCAGCTTTCCTAACATCTGTCCTTTCTCCCTCAGGGAAGGCTCCGATGCCACGACCTCACTACAAGCCCCAAGAACCCAACGGCTGTAGCTCCAATTTTCTGGGGCTCAAGGTACCAGAAAGTGTATGTACTGCCACACCACTCCCATTCGATCACAGAATCAGCAAGGGTGGAGGAGACCTCTAACATCATCAAGTCCAACCATTAACCTGTCACTGCTCTAACCTCTAAACCAAAGCCTCCAGCATCAGATCCAGACACCTCTTAAAAACCTCCAGGGATGGTGACTCCACCACCTCCCTGAGCAATACAGTGCCTGACCAATGATGCAGCTCTCTAATCACATAACCAGCTCATAGTTCTGGGGAGGGAACAGGCTGAGTTATGCCACATAGCAGGAACATACTCAGTGCTGGGCAGCTCAGTGACACAGCACATGTGCACACAGCAATACCTGAGTGCGTCCTCCATTCCTGGCCCTTCATCGCCTCCCATGTTTTTACCTCTGCCAAGCATTGAATGAAACCCATGGGCTTTAATACTGCACCCACTTGTTATTTTAAAGGCAATTAATGAAATCATATTGGACTCACCAGGAAGAGCACCCCCAGGAGCCACTCAGAGAAGGAATTCCTATTTAGCTCATGCAGGACTGCTGCCCATGCAGTCTGCAACAATTAGACAGATTCCTGCTCTGAAACCCTTCTCTTTGCAGCCCATTTTTCATGTTACCTGTAGTTTCTTAAACTCGGTTTCACTGCAAACCTTGGGGGCATTCCTTGCTTACACAGGCAATCATGAGTGCAACAAAGGAACAATTCATCTCCTAAATGTTACATGAGGCAGGCCAAAAAAGAGGAATAATTTATAACTAGCTAACGAGCTCAGTCTCTTCAGGAGACAGGCCTGCTGCCCCATCAGCCCCATGGTCATTAGCTAAGCTTGCTGTTTACTCCAGGCAAGCAGAACTCCCCTGACCACACTGTGTTTGTCCTTGGCCTCACAAGGGCATCTCTGAGAAATAAGGCACTAAAAACACTTATGGCAGGTTTATTAGGCCAAAAAACAGGATCTGTCAGGTTGTGGGATGAGGAGGAAGGAGAAAAGGAGCCTTTGCCACTGCTGGCAAGGACAGGAAGTGTTTTGATGAGCTCTGACAAATGCAAACTAGCAAATGGTCGCAGAGGAGCTATGTCCCACCTCTTAGCAGAGGTTAATCCCCCAGGACAGAGAGGGGAGAAGGGAATGTGATAACCCTGCACTGAACCTGCAGTGTTGATGCTGAGGGAGCAGCATGTTCCCTCCTGCTGGCCCTGACAGCTGGGGCTCCTTTCCCTTCTGGCCCAGGAGCCAGCTGGGCTCTGCAGCACCCCACCCAGCTGCAGCTGGGTGAGTCTGAGGCCAGGACACAGCCAAGGGACACTTGTTTTCCCTCTCCCTAGCTAGATTTGGGCATCCCTGCTATGACCAAGTGCTGCAACCAGCTGGATGTTTGTTACGATACCTGCGGGGCCAACAAGTACCGCTGCGACGCCAAGTTCCGCTGGTGCCTCCACTCCATCTGCTCCGACCTCAAGCGCAGCCTTGGCTTTGTCTCCAAGGTGCAAGGTAGGATTCCTGGCTCACAGGCCCTGGGGAGGGAACAGAAAGGGCAGGGGGAGGACAGGGAGGGCAGGGAGCCAGAAGAACCACAAATCTGCAGTAGGTAGCAGCACATCTGTCCTGCACTTGCCACAGGTGGGGCAGAGAGGGGTGAGAACACAATCTGCCTCCTCTGCTACACACTTCTGTCCCAAGCCTAGAGTCCTAAAATAGGGATTTAGAATACATTACAACGTGGAAAGAGAGAAAAAACAACCAACAAAAAAACCCTGGAAGCAATTCCTTCAAAGCTTGGATGTTCTCCCAGAAAGCTCAAACACCTTCAGGGGACACCAAAAAGCCTTCCAGAGTCAGTAAGCCACATACTGAAACTTGTAGTGGCTAAGGGCCAACAAACTGGGAGAACCAAGGACAGGGCTCTCAGGGATCTGGTGACAATGGCACCAGGGACACACCACAGTGTGGGTGGTGGCTGAGCCACTGCAGGCAGACCTGGATTGCTCAAAAGTGCTAACAAAGCTCTAGTGATGTGTCAGCAGCTCACCCTGGTTTTGCCTAGTTTTAAAAGGCTCGGTCTGCAAGTCTGAAGAGCTTTTTGGTAAAGGCTGCATTTGGTAGGCTCTGCTATTGCCCTTAGATATGCCTTTGTTTTCCAAAGGTGCAGCCTGATGAGGACACCCAGCTGTGTGACGCAGTCCTAGTGCAGATGGCTCTCTGCCTTGTCACAGAGAAATGTTGGGAA
>NW_008682013.1:46326-52458 GCF_000695815.1 Acanthisitta chloris
ATGTGCACCGAGATATAAGTGCTACAGGCTGAGTACAGCTAATCTTTCATGGTCACCTTTATCTGCAGGTCCACTCAGCCTCTTCCTATCTCTTCAGCTCTTTCAGATCGCTCATTTTTTCTTTCTGCCTGCAGCAGTGAAGCAAACATAGATCCTAGGGAGTTAAGGTGGAGCAGAGCCCACACTTGCTGGGCTGAGCCAAGCCACCTCTGCCTATCATCAGGTAGGACTAGATTCCTCCAGCATCTCAGTCCTTGTTGCTGCAGAAGGCACAGGTAGCCGCCAATACCAAGGAATCTCTGAGCCATCCTCTCCTCCCCTTGCCTTGTGCTCTATTACTGCTGCTCCCTGTCCCCAGGGCTGCTCTGAGCAGCTCCTGCCACACAATCCTCCTCCTTCACCATCATCCCAGCTCTGATCTGGGATCCTTTCCACTGAGTCACCAGGAGCTCAGGGAAAGCAGGCAGGGGGAGAGCAGCTGCATTCCCTTCATGTGGGCTGCAGCAGTGCCAGGGAACCAAAGCTTTGGCTTTCCCATTGACTCACCACAGCCTCTCCAACGTCTGCCAATGGAGCAGCCTCCCCAACGAGCAGGAGCTCAGTGCTCCAAGGTGCTTGGAGAGGCTCAGGTGGGAGAAGACAGTCCCAAAGGCCAGGCCTTCTCAAATTTACTATGCATACAGCAGTCACTGTTAGTGCCGGTAAGTAAATCCTAAAGACCTAATATTAACCTATTTACCGACAAGTAGTTTCAGGGTTGTTTTTTGGGAAGAGGAGGAGCTAGTAGTCAGGCAGAACATACCAACAGCCCTGCTGGTACAACTGCAGTAGGATTTTTCATGCTGGCTTGGCAGCTGGCATGGAACTCCCAAAAAGCAGAAAGATTGGTTGATAGTGGCTGTAAGACAAAACTGAAGGGAGAGGGAGCCAAGAAGGACACTAATGTGGTGGTCTCCTGGGAAATCTGCTCAGTAAACAGAGCTGTTTGCAGAGCCTTAGATGATCTATCAACCAGTAAAGCCTGAGAGAGGCAAGAAAGGAGAGGGGCTAGGGGAAGAGAAATTAGTGCCACCCTGGGGAGAAAAGAGTCCCCAGTTCCCTTGTAAAGCCTGAGAGAGGGAAGAATGGAAAAGGATTAGGGGGGAGAGAAATTAGTGTCACATGAGGAAGAAAAGAGCCCCTAGTTCCCTTGTAAAGCCTGAGAAAGGCAAGAACAGAGGGAAGCTAGGGAGGAGAGAAATTAGTGCCACCCTGGGGAGACGAGAGCCCCCAGAGAGCAGACAACAGCCCACACTGCCAGCTGCAAACACCACAGAGCTCAGCCCAGAGCACCCTCAGACATCCCTGGGTGCCTGTCACTCACCTGCTGCTCTCCCCCTCCTCCTCAGCCTGTGAGTCCGTGGCAGACACCGTGTTCAACGCCGTGTGGACGCTGGGCTGCAGACCCTTCATGAACAGCCAGCGCAGCGCCTGCATCTGCAGCGAGGAAGAGCGAGATGAGCTGTGAGGAAGAGCTGCTGCCAATGTCCCCTCTGCAGCACAGTGACTTCTGACAGCCCCTTGGCCTGGCAGGACCTGAGCCAAGCCACACACATCAAGGACAGCTTCTGGGCAGAGTGGGGCCAGCCTGGGCACACAGGGCAGCTGCGCCTGCTGCCACTGCAGATGCAGCTCACCAGTCCTACTGTCCCTTTCCAAGTCCAGCAGCCTGAATGCTGACTTTGTCTCCAGACTGAGCAGGAGAGGCAAGAAGGATGCACTGCTGGTTATGAACAAGGGGCTTTACTTGTTTGTTTGCCTTAGACACACATGTATTGGCTTCCCCATCCTGTAACTCTCCAATTTGCTGTGCAAGGCATCAGGTTTCTGCGACCTCTGTGAAATTCCCAGTCCATGGACATGTTATGCATGTTTTCCCACCACTGGTGACAGACTGAAGAGGAGCAATTTGCTTTCAGGAGGTTGCTCACACCCATCCCTGACTTCTTCCATCCCCTCACTACCCACCCTGACAATCTGTATATTTAAACACTTGGTGGATCCTAAAACTACTTCAAACATCTGCAGATTGGTAAGCATAAGGACTTCAGGTGTTTGTGTTACAGGCACAATTGATATTTGGGACAAAGCCTATCACTTATCAGATGTGAAATCACAGCTTTCAGTCTCAGGAGAGGAAGCTGCTTTTTCTTGGCAGTATCATCCACATCTATTTAATTACTTTCCTCCTATACCATTTAGCAAAGCTTTACCCTTCGGATCCCTTTGTGCAGACAGTGGCTGGGTATCCACCTCCATCTTTTGCACCAAGGAAACAAGAGGCTCACAGCGGCCTTGGATGAGATATCCCAAATTCTGGAGGCTTATCTGTCAGGTGACAGGAGGGTTTATGTGCTACCTCTGTGGGGCTGCTATCAGCAGCCTCAGACACCATTCCTTGGAAAACGTGGTTAATGCTTCCATCTGTTATCAGGAGCTTTTATTGCAGGCAAAATTAGAATTTCAAGTGGTATGTGGCATTCCATCTCCATCTGACACTGGCAGACAGCTTTCACCTGGGTTTCTCCTTGGAGGGAAGTTGCTACTGGGCCACGTAAATATTTCAGTGGCTTCTGCAAACATATTTGTGCTTCTGTTCTTCCATCTGCCATGAAGTTAAGGCTGCAGAAAGGGGACTGCACAAGAGTGGAAAGAGTCTATCTTAGTTACTTTTCTCCCAGTTTGAGTTTAAGTGGATGCACAGAGCTATAAATGATTTAAGCCCTGCACTCCTGTTTTTGTCAGTCACATTTGCTTCACAGCAATGAGACATCCACCTGTCCCCAAACAGGCTGAAGCAACAAGAGCCACTGGTGGCGGCAAGAGCAGGAAAATGGAAGTGACTGTGTGGGGTGTCCTGGGACATCTTCCACTAAGTAGGACCTTAATTTACACTGATCAGACTCAAAGACATCCTTTCCTAGCTGGGCTAATGCCAGTACTGCACTGCCAAGGTTCATCACTCTGTGTCTGTCAGAGCATGAGTTTGGACAGACAACCTTGATCATCCACCTGAGAAATGCATATTTTTGGCTAAAGGTGGGAAGGAAACATTCCTCATTCCAGACACTTTCCAAGCTTTGTATTTTGGTGGTGAAATGGTGCCTGTTGCCAGTTTCAATGTGAACATCCTCTTGTGATTAAATGACAACATTTAAAAGAAAAAATGAAATTAAAATACCTATATTGTCTATGCTCAATAGCCAACTGGCTGGCAAAGGTCTTAAAGTGCCTTACAGTTCGAGGGATATCAGCTCAAAGCCAAGCAGATGGCAGGGGATGGCATATACTGGAGGAATCCAAGGGTTCTGAACAAAATCTTTCTCTCCAGACACTGATGTGTTGGAGACACCACTAACATCAATCACAACTTCTTCCTGCTTTCAGACCCCCATTCATCCCAAACTCCACAGACTGCAGGTCAGGCTACTGAATAGGTACATTTTTCACTGTGGTAATCTGAAAACCCCCAACAGCAACTCCACAAGGAAACATTTGAGCCTTCAAGCTGTGGCAATGACTCAAGAAAACCACCAGGAGCAAAGCAGTGCAGGAACTCCAGTAAAACTGCATCCAAACTAAAAGTCATTCCTAGCCATGGAAGCAGTTCATCATGGGACTCACCAGGCTGATGCATAAACCTTGGGTCATCTCCATTTCCACCCTGCTCTGGGCAGGAAGAGGACACTGTGTTCACCTCATGGCTTCCCATGGACTTTGTGACTCCTGCTGATGTTCTGTCCATTCAGGCAGTGTGCCCTCCCCCAGCAGCAATCTCTGTTTCCACTGAGGACAGAAAAGTAGAGACTAGGATGGCAGGAAATAGGTGTCCACACCTGGACATCCTGAGTTCAAACTCTCACTTTACATCCTAGGAGAGAATGAGGAGACACCAGGCAGAACACTGACAGCAGCACTGATGCAGCTCAGACTTTGAGCCATGGTTGGCAGTGCTGGTGAGACCTCCAGGAGCACCAGTTGGATGTGCTGCCTTCCTGCACACCCAGTGCCTGCTCCTGCAATGTGTCTTCCTTCCACAGGTTAAACTGAACAGACAAATCCCTCAGCTCTCAGATGGGTTTGGCCTTTGACTTCATGCCCAGCGTGTAATGCTGACAAAGACGACAGATGGAAGCAAGAGGTAAAATGGGGAGAGCTAAAAGGCTTTGAAAAATGGTTTTGTTTGTGCCTAGAAGACATTCCCTCCACATCAAAGGAGGAATGGCCACAGGGCATGGCAGACAGCAGACCCACTATCCTGCCTGTAGGGCAAACTAAACACCTTTCCAGACTGCTCCATTCCCTTGGCCACAGAGTCTCCTCACTGCTCTTCCAGGTCATTTGGCTAAAAAGCTGCAGAGTGGAGAAGCTGCTTCAGATAAATTTGTGAGGAAGAATCAAGTAATGTGCACAATCACTGCAGTGAGCAAGGGAAGGAACCTCTCCCTCCATCACTCCCCCACAGCCCTTTCACACCAACAAACACCACCAGTTGCCTCTCCAGAAGGCACCAGATAATTAATTTCACTTCCCAGCTCTTGTTTTATCAAAACAAATACATTTAGCAGGGGCTGTCTGAACCAAGGTGAGACAGCAGGAAAATGCCCCTGTGGTCCTCATGCAGATGCCTGAACCAAGGTGAGACAGCAGGCAAATGCCCCTGTGGTCCTCATGCAGATGTGAATCAGCAGAACAGCAATCCTAGGAGGAGGCTTTTTCCTTGCTTTTGTTTTCACATATGGTTAGATATCACATGAAAAGTGTCTCTGCACTTACATCTACTTACCATCACAGAAATGTTTTCATTTACTCTAACACACACTCCTAGGTTGGAAAAGCAGCCATGAAGCCATTTCGAAAAATCATGAAAGTCTCAGGCCATTAAATGCCCATTCCTCACTGGAATCTCCCTCCCTTCCCAGCACACATAAATCTGTGAAATGGAATATAGCTGAGGTGATTTCTGACTCCCTTCTAAATGGTCCCTTCAATGGACTCCACATCCATTTGAGAGCAGCAACAAATTTAGGCTTTCACAGCAATTTGGCTGTTTCCAAACAAAGCAGAACACAGGCAGTGAAGGGAAGGGGGGACCCCAGCAGAGCTCCAAACAGGCAGGACAGAGCTGCACACTGAGAAGCTTCTTGCAGCAAACCTCAGGAAGACACTGTGGTGCCACAGCCAACACTGGAGACAGCAACAGATCCTTCCTCTCTCATGCTCCAGCCCTGCCTCTCCTGCTTTGTCCCTCACTGCTCACTCTGCCTCCTTCCTTTCACCCCATGCCTCCAACCCTTCACCATGCAGTGCTCCTGATGAAACCCAGAGGAGCATGAGCTGATCATCTGTCATATTTCCTTTGGAAGGAGCTTGACAGCCCAAAAAGATTCCTGACAACCACTATGCCACCACTGTCACCAGTGATTGTGTCCCCAGCCAGCTCACCCACAGGAGACTGAAATCACAACGGTCACTCAGACAGCACTGCTGTGTCTCCTGTCACCAGGCTCTCTGGGGACAATCCTGTCCCCAGAACGGCCCACATTAAAGATGATAGCTATAAATAATTAATGTCTCTTTCCCCAGGGCAGTGCATCTCAACTTCCAAACAAACACTTGGCAGCAGCAAGTGTGGCTGGGGGGTGTTTATAGGTGTTTAATGGTGTTTCTCTTACAATCAAGGTGCACTTAGGAGAGGCATTTTTGGTGGTGGGAGAAGAGGGAGAAAAATTATACACTAGTACAAGAGCAAACACTGTTAAACTGCATGCAATTAGCAAAAGACACTAAAAAATCCAATCTTATGAAATACCTTTTGCTATTTAAAATAACATTTGAATGTGGCTGTAATGGATCTGAGCTTTAGCTGCCTGTAATGACAATTGTACAGCTCTGAGGAACTTGCACATGATGAGACAAGAGTATTTTATACATGTTTTTATTAACAGTCATCCAAAAGCTTCAGCATCACTCACAGAGCTGCACAGCAAACACATTCAGCTATGATACTATTTGTACTGTCTGATGCAAGAAGGGCTTGGATAACATTTGTTTAGCCAAGGACGAACAGCCCTGGAACCTGCAGGTGGGTGT
>NW_008682013.1:52471-85326 GCF_000695815.1 Acanthisitta chloris
CAGGCCTGCAAAGCCACAGGGTCCCTTCTGCTGAAGGGCTGATGGGGAGATACACAGCTAAAACCAAACCATTCTGCAGTCCAGGTCCAGCTCTGTGGTTATCTTCACAGAGGATCACCATGTGGTTAAGGAAACAAGTCCTGAGGTTCAAGTGGGGCTTGATCAAACACCTCGTTTCTCAAACAGCCATGACAAGGAGGGTTGGGCTCAGCTGGAGATGCTGCTTCTGAGGGTGGCAGCTAGTCATCAAAGTCGATTCTGATGGGGCCACCTGTGAGGATGTGGTTTGCCACGTGGACAGATTCCTTCTCCTCCTCTTCCTGGGCCTGGGGTGACCTGCGAAGGCGTCTCCGGCAGCCCTGGGCGCAGCGGGAGGTCTCGTCCAGTGCTCCACACACCAGGATGCGGCAATGCAAGAACACCTCCTGGCATGGGGACACAGTGGGCTGGGTCAGTGCACAGCTCTGGGAGTCACTGCCTGCCAGAACACAGCCATCTCTGTCCCTGTGTCAACATCCATATCCACCATGGCCATCCACAGCCACACTGGATGCTCCAGTGTCTCCTTGTGTGCCCACTCCAGAGGGCCTGGCTGAGACCTCAGAGCACAGGGTCTGTCTGGTAGCCAAGGGTGGACAGACAGGGAATCTATGAAGGCAGGAAATGATCTTCCAGAGGAAGGAATGAAATGCCAGAAATAAGCTTGGAAGAACTTATAGACTGGTAGAAGCTGCATGGCAGGAGCAGGTCAAGAACACATGAAGCCTTGAGGACTAGAGGGAATGGCCTCGATCTGAGACAGGGCAGAGTCAGAGGAGATGTTAGGAAAAAGGTTTTCCCTGTGAGGGTGTTCAGGCACTGGAATATCGACCAGGGAGGTGGTGGAGTCACCAGCCCTGGAAGTGTTCAAGAGACATCTGGATCTGGCACTGGAGGATATGGTTTAGGGATTACAGCAGTGACAGGTTAATGGTTGGACTTGATGATCTTAGAGGTCTCCTCCAACCTTGCTGATTCTGTAATTCTATTCTACAATTCTGAGGAGATGGACTGAGAGAAACATGAGAGAGCTGAAGTAACACAAAGCTAGGAAACAAGGGGAACAGGAGGAAAATGCAGGTTGATGAGGGGCCAAGACTGGAAGCCGAGAGAAGGAGGGGAATGCAAAGAGCAGGAGACAGCTGTCTTGTTTTTGTGCACAGCAAAGGCAGTGATAGGATGGCTGCTCCCTGAGCTGAAAATGACAAGGAGAGTAAGCGAGAACCCTGCAAGCAGCATTCACAAACACTTGATCAATGGTGAGGTTTGGAGCAAGATCCAGTGAGCAGGCTGGGAGGATGCAGCTTGGAAGTAGCAATGGCAATCAGATGGCCAAGGAAAACTCCCGAATTCTGAAAGATCTTGTCTGGTTTAACCCTACTGAGGATCTCTGGTAGCTGCAGCAGCAGCTGATTTAGACTTTCTGGAGCAGGCAGTGTTGGCTGAGCATAACAATGACTGAAAGACCCAATTTCTTCCAGCACACAAAAAGGAAAGCTATTAGCATTAGGAAAACAGCTTTATCCTTCAACTGACCTCCCACTACAGAGCTGCTGTCCCAGAGTGCCACCAGCCTGCATGGCCTGGTTTCACATGGACTTAAACACTATGGTGGCCCTGGATCTGGAATCCTGGCATCTGTACTCACAGGAGCTAGGGAAGACACAAGGCTGAAGAGATTCCAAACTATAGACTGTCTTGTTTTCAAGACAGGACACTGCAAAATGTGCCTGGTGATTGGGAACACCTCTCACCCAGCACACAAGGGTCCACTAAGAACACCCTGGAAACAACAGGCACTGATGTTCCACAACTGTCCCTCATATCTTACTTAATTTCAGTTGTTTATATCACTCTCTTCTATAGTACCTGTGCCAGGTTCCTGAAAGACATGACTGCTGGAACAGGCACTGCAGCACCTGCCTTGGCCTAACCATTCCCCTCCTCTGCACTCTCATCTGGCCAAGTCCATGCTGAGACTCCTTAGTCAGCTCAGAGCTGATGCAATATCTAAGAGTTCGGTTCTGAGCTTACCTTGTTGGCTTTGCCCACAAACTTGAAGACAGGAACCTGGAAGTGCTTGGCAAGATGGTCCTTCGACGTGTACTGCTTCACGGAGTCATCCGAAACGCAGCTGAGGGAAGCAGAGGGATAGCTTTAATGGCTTTCCCAGCAATGGAAAAAGAGAGAGAAAAGACATTCCAGCCTACTTCACCAGAGAAAGGGAAGGAGGGCTTGGCTCTCTCAGCTCAGCTACCATCCCTGTTACTTCCTCTCTGGCCACAGGAGAGAATTGGGGAGCGATGGGGGAAAACAACAGCAATGCTAATAGCATCTCCAGACAAGGAACAGCTCAGCAGCACAGAGCTGGCAGGACATGGCCCAGTCCCCTCACACAAGGACTGCCAGAGCTGCAGGCAAGTTTGTCCTCATTTCACCTTCCTGTGCAACAGCCTGCAGTGTTATACACCATACAATGTGCTATGTGCTTTCTGTCTACACATATATATGCACATAAATTATGCTTAAAATGAAGAAGTCTGTACTCACATTACTAAATACCACAGATGATGAAAAACACAGAAAGCCACATTTACTTTGCTTTACATCATTTATATTTGTCTTCCTGCTGGACTTGGTCAAACAGCTCAAATTCACTACACTACAACTCATAATTTCAATTTCTTCATTACTAGCACTATGTGATCATACAAGAGGTCATGGAACTGCAAGAAAATAAGCTACTTTTATATAAAGGTACATTCCAGGTGCAGTGGATCTAGAAACTATTTGAGACTGTTTAGGGTTTGACAGAGATACAGCAAGACAAGAAGTTATGGTGACTTGATAATTCTGATTATTGCAAAGCCTGGGGCATCCTGAGAGCCCTAATGCTGCTGTTACATGCCATTGCAATGCATCTTATCCTTTCTAGCAGGTTAATTCCAGATATGTGGACTTGAAAGGATATTTTAAAGAAGGAAGAGTGGTGGTGTAAGAGACAAGAGGTACTGGTGTGACAGCTGAGTCCTACTCCTGCAGCAACCTCCAGCTCCCATCTTTAAACCAGAAACATGTGCAGCACTGTCAGCAACGCTGAGGTTTGACATGCTCAATTGTCAAACAGCAAATTCCACATCTATATGCAGCTCTGTCTTCACTGTAACCTGTTTGGAAATCTCTGTGCTGTTGGGCTGACAGCAGCTACTGCAATCCCTCCCAGCACTGCCCTTCTGCTCTGTACAAGAGAGCAGGGTATGTCCCTGGGAGCACTAGGCATCAGTCTGGTTCCCTGATACCACCAGGAATTTCTCCATTTCTCCACATCCAGAGGAGGTCACAGCCTGAAGGACTATCCCAGCACTTGTGTGGTTCACTTGCCTGAAGACAAACATAAAAACCAGCCCCAGTGAAATTAATAAATGACCATTGTGTATCTACGAAACTGACAGATTCCTCCCTCCTGAGGCCAAACACTAAGTTGTTTAGTATAAAATTGGTGTTAAAAGTGGCACACCTGAAGGCTTCTGGCTGTAATCAATGGCAGTTCAAGACTTTTCAGAGGTGACTGGCCAAGCTTTGGGGCCATGAAGTCCACTCAGAGGCAAGCCCTGACCTGTGAGCCTATAAACTGTGATGATTCTTGGACACTGGCTCAAACTGACTCCCAAATCCCAGGTTCTCCAAAGGGGCTTCAAATTGGTGGCAGGAAACCTACTGGCTTGAGGCTAGGGAGAGCGGAGATAGGAGAACCACAAGGAAGAACCAGGGACACATGGACAAAACCAGCTCAGAAACCTCCTGAGCCACAGGAACAAGTGCTTTTGCATTTTGTGTGGGGCCATACCATGTTCAACCCTCCCAGGAAGTCTCCATACCCTGCTTCCCACCTTGGAGAGATGAGAAAAGACAGGTATAGAAGGAAAATGGATGAGTCTGGTCAGGACACAAGGAAAATAACTCTGAGGTTCAGGGGCAGTGCCATGGGAGGTCTGCTCTGACCCTCTTATTTGGGGCTGCAAGGCAGAAAGGAAGGTCTTGACAATAAACCATCTGCCTCAGCCTAGAAAGCAAGAGCAGCCTGAGGCAGAACAAGCCTTGCAATGGAACCACCTTCACCACCTCCTGCACAGATAAATCACTGCTCCTGAGCACATCAGGCTGCCCTTGGTGATATGACCTTGCTCTGGATGGCCCAGAGAGCTTCAGTGTTTATCACTGGTGTCATCAGTCAATGCCTTTGGTTTCATTTTGCTTTCAGAAAGAGGAAGAAAAGACCAGAAGCAAGAGAGCTGCTTTGGGGCTAGCAGCAGTACAGGGTACTACAGACACAGTGGAGGGATTTGGGAAAACCTTGATTTCCAGTGTGGTCACATCAGCACAGGGAGAAGGGTGGAGTCCCACAGAGGGCAGCCCCCAACTCTTGCCAACTGGAGCAGGCAGGGAATTAACAGAGAAGAAAGAAGCAGAGAGAATTTCCCCATATATATAAGTCCAAAGTATATCCCCTCAAATTTAAACACTGTTTCCCTCTAGAACCTGCAGGTCTATCTGGACCTATGTAATCAAAATTATTTTAAAAATCCCATCTTTATTGCAATGGGTTTCTGGGGCTGGAAGGAAACTGGGCTAGTAGAGAACTGCTGAGAGCAGGGACAACTCAGCAGTGCACTCAGCTAATTTTACTTCAGAGTCGCTGCAAGCACAGAGTGACAACCCCAGTTAGCTCGACAGCACATCGTTAGTGAGCAGTTTGACCACAGCACTGGGGGACACTGGCGCTGCAGTGAGGCTGGAGAGCAGAGAGGCTGGCTGAGGCTCCAGCCCACTTTTCCCTTCGGTGAAGTTTTAATGCCCTCTGCAGGTACCAAGGGGCTGCTGGTGCCGTAAATCCTCCAGCTTGTGCTGGGGTGAATTCATGGCATGACACTTTCTGCCTTCTCTACCTGACTCAGGCTTTGGCTGCTGTTTGAATCCCATGATTTGCACTCATGGGGAGAAATGAATGTGTGTTTGGAGCCTTGACTCTCTGAAGGGTCCACAGGAATAGCTGAGCCAGGGAGTCGATAAAATCAATCCTTCCATTACACATCTGCTCATAAACCCAGAAGTGTCAGGCATAGGAGTGCAGCACAGGATGGCGGGAGAGCAGGTTAATGCTGAATCCTTTGGCAGAATGAAATGAAAATAGTATTTTTGGGTACTTTACATTGCAGGAACCTTTAGCTACAAGACAACACGACGGGGGTTGGAACTAAATATCATCAAGGCCACTCCCAACACCAATCATCTATGATTCTAAGATTCTCTGAGTTGCCATCACCATCTGTAACTGTGGATGGTTTAGCCTTGGCAGCTGAGGAAATAACTGTTGCCCTCATTAGATGGTCTGGCAGGCAACATACAGGACTTACACACACACAGTCCCTTGACTGTCAGACTACAAGACTTGGGTATGTCTTAGCTATTCCTCTGGCTGGATTTTCCTCCCAAGAGGACAGCAGACTGGCTCCCAGCTGTGACACTTCCAGTGTTGTCTGGTTAAGCTGTTGGATGGAAACACCCCACAGCACTGGTGTAACACGGCACAGCACCCAAAGTGGTGTCTGAAAACAGGGATCATCTTAGGAGCCACAGCTGAGCCCCAAACCTCTGATGTAAAACCCTTTACAGTGAACCCACAAACCCATACCGAATTGTTTTTAGCATATCCTGTAAAGACCACTAGTCCCAAACAACTCAGAAAATTACAGCCAAACTGAAGGAGCCTAAGTTTAGTGTACTGACTGGCATCAGAGAAAGCTCCTGGAGCTTCAACCAGGACTAGACATGGAGTCTTCTGGCTCAGGCTGTAACAAGGCCATTATGGGAAAATTAAGCAACTTGCTCCAGTTGCTGCAGCAGCTGCCTGGCAGCAGCACATGGCCATCAAGGGTTCTGCCCATTGGTTTGGCACTCTGTGGGCTGGCAGAGAGAGGATATCAGGAAAGATAATATCTTCTACAAGAGCCAACTCAATTATCCACAAAGCTAGTTACAGGGAAGTATGTCCTGTAAAGGCTGCACTCAGAGGAACCTCTTTCCATGCCTCCCACTGTTTCTCCCAATTACTGTTGATGGGACAGGTGGTTTCAGCTTGATGGCTGCTGGTGTTTGCTAGCAGCGCAGCAGATAAGCTGCCGCAGGGAAGGGATAGTATCTCCTACATCACAGAGTCAACACAAGTCAGCCCCTCTGCCAATTCTCATCTAATAGCCAGTAAGAGAGGTAACAGTGGACTCACCCATCTTGGATCAGGTAGTACTTGAGGATCTCATCGATCTTTGAGGTGGGAGTGGCAAAGCAGCTCTCCACCAGTGTCTCCAGCCCACTGACATGTACCAAGGGCTCAATGCCAAAGTACAGTGAGTCCCGGAGCTTGAGGGTGGGAAGGGCATCCTTGTAGGGTTCATCAAAGTCTTTGTCTTTGAAGATCTCCAGGGTGAAGGGGAAGATGCCCTGGTTGCGGCTCATGATTTCCAGGGGAGAGTTCTTGAGGTTGGGCACATATCCCTCAGAGATGGTGTAGCGACGCGGGAACTCGCAGGTCACTGGGATCAGCAGCTTGCTGGTGCGGACAATGATGTCCCCGTTGCTCCCTGGGGTCTGCTTGGGCAAGCCTGTCACCAGGTTGGTGGCAATGATCTTGTCATTTATTACCTGCAGCAGAGTAAGGCGTTTAAGGGAAAGGGTTGATCACTGACAAAGAGCTCTCTGAGTTCCCCTTGTTAGGACACTCAAATGAAATAGCCATGAAGGCACAGCTTGGAATTTATATGCTGTGACCAGAATGATTGTTCATCCTCACCTACCAACATCACCAGTTTGCTGTCAACTGCAAGGCACTGCCCTCCTGCACAAACCACAGGGATTTGCTTCCAGTGCTACCCAATTGCTAAGATGAGCTCTCTGGTTCCTCACAGTTGCCAGTGTAACTTTATAGACTGCCCAGGGTGGTAGTGGAGTCACCATCCCTGGAAGTGTTTAAGAGACATCTGGATCTGGTGCTGAAGGATATGGTTTAGGGGTTCCAGCAGTGACAGGTTAAGGGTTGGACTCAATGATCTTAGAGGTCTCCTCCAACCTTGATGATTCTATGATTCTTTGAAACATTATCAGGAGACCAGAATCTGTCTCAGTAGGAGGGTGAAGAGTGACTTGTGCCCTCTGCACTGGAATGAGGGTGAAGCTGCCTCTGTGAGGACTAGGGGAGCAGAAAGTAGCACCCATGCTGAGACACACCACTGGAGGAGCGATGAAACAAGCTCTCTTACTTTGGGATGCCACTCCAGGTCTACTCTGCAGCAACACAGGAAACTGCTCTGACAGTAGAGCTAAATCAACTCTACGCCTCAAGTAAGCCATAGTCAAGACCCCAAGCCCCAGAGATGCCAAGAGACAGGACAGCAATAGCCATACATACATCTACAACAGTGCCACAGGACTTCAGGGAGAAATGGATGTTGACATGAGTGCCATTGGATACACCTTTGCACGAAGTGTTGATGAGGGAAAGGTCCAGACCTCCAACCAGGTCCTTTGGGATGTTCACCTCAATAGAGCTGGACTTGCACAGCACTGGGACTGCAAGAGAAGAGCCCAGAATCACAGCCTGCACTACAAACCCACCAGAGAGTTGGGGAAGGGTTACACCAATTATTACTGGGAAAAAAAGGGGCAATCATATGCAGCATTTATGATTATTACCTTACCACAGTAACCTAACTGCCTATGTTGCTTTCCTGCCTGCACAAAACAAACCTGAGCAACCACTGCTCCAGACTCTCCAGCCACAGCTATGCCCCGGGAGAAAATGAAGACAACCATTGCACTTGCAGCAGAAACTTAGCTGTGCAGGATTTCCAGCTTCACTTATTACTCCGCACAGGTTTGATTGATATCTCTTGCATTGCTAAGTCCTGGGAAGAGCCTTTGCCAGATATGGATATCAAATTCACAACACCCCAGGCAAAGCCTTTTTTAAGCCCCTTAATCAGATTTTACATCAAACCCAGAACACGTCCAAACAAGGCAGAGTAATTCCACAAGATACTGAGCTAGATGGAAGCATCTCAAAATGCCCTAATAATATTTTTATAAGCAATAACCTCAGCTCTAACAAACAAACCCAATTAGCTCACTCACTCCACTTCCTTCCAACCTTTGAATTTTAATAGAGATCTCCAAGTGAATGTTTTGAAATGAAAATATCATTACATAAGAAGCAGAAGAAAACACAGAGCTTGGACTAAAGGAAACAGGAAAGAAGAGAGAATAATTGTCAATAAAAAGTAATTGTTATATATATATATATATTCCTTGGGGGTATACATCTATTCAGTCAGAGATAGGACAAGTTACTGGTGCATATATTGTGGTCTCCTAGCCAGAAAAACAAACTCCTTGCAGAATTCCTTTGGCTACATTTTAAAATCCCATGACAAAATGTTTTGCAAGTTGCTCAAACTTTTTGCCCAAATTAACAACAGCCCCAGTCCTTGACATTTCTATGCCTTCCCTTAATTTCAATCATTAATGACGTCATTTAGGATTCTGGATCTTGGATACAAGGCATACTGCTAAAACATGCCTCTTAACCCCCTTCAAAGATCCCTCTGTCCCAGCTAAGGTATTTGTAAGAGCCTCTGTGTACTTGCAGGGAGGATTTCTTACTAAAAGTTGATCTTTTCAAGGTGATAGGCTAAAACGTATGCAGAGTGCCCAAAGCAATAGGTTCTCATAATGACATTGCTGGGTTAGAACAGAAACTCAAAGAGCTAAGAATTACCTTCATTTTCCCTCCATCAGCAGCAGAAGGAAAGTGGGAATAACTGAGCATGGCAAATGGCAAAGCTCAGGAGGAGAAAAAGGCACTTGGAGAACACAGTGCAATACAGGCAGAGAGGAACATCCTTTGGAGGACTGATTGGCTCAATCTGGATTTAAAGACTCATTTGACAAATAAGAAAATGTGATGCTTTCATTAAGATCTAATTCAGGGCAAGACACTTTGGATCCTAACTGCAATTCTCTGAAGTTCAGGACCAATTTGGTTCAAGCTCTCTCTGTTTCTACAAGTCTTTAAGTGGCACAGAGAGGAAGAAGAAAGACATCACCAATTTACCCCATGCTCTAGTGCTGCAGGAGCTTCCTGTCTGCTCTCCACCACCTGGGCACAGGAACAATGGAAGGAAACCAATGGATTCCAGCCAACTCATGGCTGTTTGGGAAAATGCTCTGGGAAATTCCTCACAGTAACCAGCTCAGAGGAACTGATAACGGAATTCAGATCACCCCAGACATTTGCACAGAGAAGAGTGATCAATAGTGAGGACAGTATTTTGGTTCCACCAATGCAGAGATGATGCATCAGCAGGATTTGGCCCTGGGCAGGCCTGGTTCTCCAAGGAGCTGAAAGGGAGATGGCAAGGTAGTCATAGCTATGTGCAGGTATGTTATTCCAGGGCAAGCAATCAGGTCCTGCCTGCCAGGACTGAGATGCCCAGCAGAAATGAGTGATCCTGATGCCAACCCACTATTCACAACCTCCTGCATCTGTTCAGAGAGCTGCACTCTCCTGTCCTGCTGTCACCATCCACCTCTTGCTCCTGACAGCCTCACCCAGTCTGTGCCAGTCAAACATTTCAGCTGTTCACACCACAGAGCACTTGTGAGCACTGGGAAAGACTCCTCATTAGCGCTTTAAACTCTGCTTTGCACCAGTGCCTGAGTACGTGACCCTGCTAGGAAGCTCCTGTGGGGAGTCCAACGCTCATTTTGGTGCCTGCTGTTGTTGACACCATGTGCCAGCCTCTGCCACCTCCTTTGGCCTTTCCAAGTGCAGCTGCTAGGAGCAGAGGTTATCTCTTTGCACAGACTGCTCAGTGGTGCTGAGTCTTGACCCACTGCTGCACACATAACACTGTTGTACAGTGCTTACCTGCACAAACAGCTTGGGCATGGGAGAGGAGAGGAAAAGCATCTCACCCATACACCTCAGAAAGAGGTGAGGTACTAGGATGGGCTGCAAAATTCCAATTGGCTGGTATCTTTGTGGAAAAACTGCAGCCAAGCCTGTGATTTCTGTGGCAGATCATTGATGTATGTTCTGAATGTGGAGACAGTGCAGGGGAGGGTGGCCAGGCTGCAGAGCCAATTGCTTCAGGCAACTGTGCCTGCCCTGCACTGTTAATTGAACCACTATAAACCTGATTAGATGTCAGAAAAAAATTGTGCGGTACAGCCCCTACTCAGAACTGCATACCACAGCGTGGGGACATAAATCCATGAAATGCAGAAGAACAAGTGGTTTTGCTTTCTGAGCTGAGCAGCCTCAGCCCCAGCCTGGCAGTGCTGCTGCTCTCATTAGAGCCTCAGGAGCAGGAGGAACACTACCTGGGAAACGCACAGCTTCTAACCCTGCTGGGGGTGCCTCAGGGCTGAATAACATTGCTCTTTCCTGGCCTGTAGCCATCAATCAGAGTTTCAATCAGTGAGTGTAATCACAGCTCATGGAACTCCCCTCCTCCTTCTCCTCCCCACCTGGCTCTGCTTGGAGCAGTAAGCACTGCTGAATCCCAAGTGTGCAGTGTTCACCCCTGGGAGCTCTGCATATCTAAAGAGCTTAAAAAGCAGGAATTCCATCAAGCAGAACCATTCCAACTCCCTCTCTGAGGCATATTTGCTCTGCTGACCACCACAAAGCCTGGATCTGTCTCTCCAACTGATGTCTGGGCACTCTGTGACACATCAGACTGCAAGAGATTCTCTGAGCACACCAGACTCCTGGTAGCCTGGATGTATTTGCAAAGGAAATCTCAACCCAAACCAGGAAACTTGGTTTGGGAGGTGATTCTCCCCCTCTACTCTGCTCTGGTGAGGCCCCACCTGCAGTACTGCACGCAGTTCTGATGTCCCAACATCAGGATGACATGGAACTGTTGGAGCAAGGCCAGAGGAGGCCACAAAGCTGATCAGAGGACTGGACCTTCCCTACAAGGCCAGGCTGAGAGAGTTGGGGCTGTTCAGCCTGGAGACCTCAGAACAGCTTGCCAGGATCTGAACGGGCTCCAGGGAAGCTGCAGAAGGACTCTTGGTTAGGAACTGCAGTGACAGGACAAGGAGCAACGGAGAGAAATTGAAAGGGGGAAATTTAGATGAGACCTTAGGAAGAGGTTTTTGATGTGAGGGTGGTGAGACACTGGCACAGGTTGCCCAGGGAGGCTGTGGCTGCCCCAACCCTGGCAGTGTTCAAAGCCATGTTGGCTATAGCCGTGAGCAACCTGTTCTGGTGGGAGGTGTCCCTGCCCAGGGCAGGGCATTGGGACTGGATGATCTCTAAGGTCCATTCCAACCCCTTAACATACTACAAAACTATGCAACTTGTTTATTCCATGTACATGCCATAGGTGTGAGTGAGTCAGCACAAAGGACTCCCTGTGTGAGGCTCAGATGGAAGGTTTTCCAAGGATAATGCCACCCCTTGCCTCTATGCAGCAGAAGCAACAGTCAGTTTTCAGATGCTATCCCAGGCACTTTTCCAAGGGACAGCAGGAACAGCTAGTATCAAAGCTAATGCCCTGCTTCAGGACAGGAATGCTTACTGGAATGGCTAGTGACATGGTTGGAAAAAACATGCTGCTCTCTCTTTAAACTCATTCTTGGAAGGGACTGAACCACTTCAGTTGAATTAAAGTCTGAAGCACGTAAAATGTCAGTTCTAAAGCAGACATCTGTCAGAGGAACAAACAGCTGAAGCAGAGCTGTATAATGGGAGATGTTAAGCAATCTGAATTGGAAGTGAACACTGCCAAAACTGCCTGTGATGCAAGATGCACCCAGCTGGGCCCTGTGGCTGTTCTCCTGCCTGGTTATAAGAGCAATGTCTTCAGGCTCTCAGTTTTGGATGATCTGTCATTAATGACAAAGCTCCATCAACCAAGCTGGAAAGGGCACACTAAGAGAAGATGACAACAACACTCAGAAAAGTTCCTTCAAACATACTTTTGGGGGACAGAGGCTGCCAGGGAGATTTTGCTGACCTACCTTGGCAAGTGTGGTTGTCTTCTGATAGAACCAGTCCCCTGGGACATTCACACTGGTATGTGTCTTCCACTTCAATGCAGGTATGGCTGCAGCCTCCGTTGTTGTTGTGACAGCCTTCAATTTCTGGGAAAGAAGGGAAAGAAAGGAAAGAAAGGAAATTTAGCACACTCTGCTCCTCAGGATGTTGTGTGGCAGCTATACAGGCTCCACACTCCTGACTAACAAACAGTATGACCAACACTCCTGAAGGCAAGAGCACAGTGAGTGCTCACTGCCAAGAAAATGAGGTGGAAATCCATTTTTAATTGTACAATTTCCTGTGTTTCTCATTTCACCTTGAGGTTAACTAGGAAATCTGTGACAAAGCTTATCAAATTAAATCCCACGCTGTAATTGGCATACTGAATAGGCAATCTGCATCTTGATCCTTTTAGAATCATGGAATGGTTTCAGTCGGAGGGACCTTAAAGCTCATTCAGTTCCAACCCCTGCCATGGGCAGGGACACCTTCCACCAGACCAGGTTGCTCCAAGCCCCATCCAACCTGGCCTGGAACACTTCCAGGGATGGAGCAGCCACAGCTTCTCTGGACAATCTGTGCCAGTGCCTCACCAGTCTCGCAGAGAGGAATTTCTTCCTAATATCTAACCCTGCTCTCTGTCAGTTTAAAACCACTCCCCCTTGTCCTGTCACTCCAGGCCCTTGTGCAGCCTCTCCTGAGACATCCTCTCAAACTAAGCGCTTATGTTGTTTCTTACTTCAAAAAGGTGGGAGGAAAATCCTCTTAAACTTACAGTGAAAGCCCTGAGCCTTGCAGGGAGCTGCCTCAGTGATGACAACCCCACAGGTAGCCAAGCTCCCTCTCCCAGCAGGGAAGAGCAGTGGCTCATTCCCTGTGGGTTTCCCAGCTGTGAGGGAGGTGGGTGTACCAGATTCCTAGGCTGAGGATGAAACTCTGCTCAGATGACTTATTTTAGCTGGAATTTTGCTAGTTTGTGAGGTTTAGGCTTAGAGACTTTGGCCACCCTGAGCTGTGTTATCACAGGGACAGGAGGAGGATGCAAGTTCATGGTGTAAGGCTGATTCCCTTCCTCATTTCCCCCACTGTGAAGTGCAGAGGGGAGAGGGCAGCACAGATAATTGGAGGATTTCTCTAGGCTTTCCTTATGTCTTTTCTATTCAGGTGAGGCAACTCTCTGAGGAGCTGAGTTTTCCTGCAAAACATATTCCTAACCACTGCAGCTGCAAAAAGAGTCCGAAAAGGCATACACATACACACTGAAGATCTGAAAATCCAAGGAAAGTAAGGCCATTTCCACTCCTGTTATAAACGAAATAACAGAGGATTGTGATTTTTCTAGAAAACAACCTTCACTGCTTGATTTTGTTAACCATTTGGGATGAGTTTGCTAGATGAGTACTACTGTTCTCAGTACAACAATAGCACATATAAGATAAATAAATCATAAATACAAACTATTTCTCCCCTAGCCTGCCATCAGAACTGTGTGGTTCCCACTGAAACGTAAAGAAAAGAATGGAAACCCCATACTCAATCCTATACAATACATGGAAAACAACAGCCTGATCACTCTCTATGAGTCAAAGTAATGGGCAAAGCAGAATAATGGAAATTCTGAGATACTCTTAACCCTACTCAGCCTCGGCAGCTCTTGTAATCAAGCTAAATCTCTTGCATTAGTTCTTTTTAGCAACAGCTGTGAGGTGGCTCACAAGTAAATCATGTCCTCTAACAGCTCACCGAGCTTTAGAAATAAAACTCACTAACAAGCCTGTAAACATCCCCAGCAGCAGTGAGTGAAACTCCTGAGAAGCTCCATCCTTCCTGCAGACAGGCAAATTAACTTGTATATCAAAGGCCCTAAAAGCCAACTTTGGGAACAGCAGAAACATGTAAGTTTTCCAACAGCCTATTCCAGCCCTGTCAGGACAGTGCAGTGCTCAGGGATAAGAATTGCACAGCTGCTTTAGGTGACACCCAGCTCAGCGCTGAATGTGGAAGATACGAAGCCCACAGAACACTTTTGGCCCCACACAACTCAGCAAGTACTTAAGGAGCACTGCACAGCAGCATTTCCCAGGAAAGTGTCACTGGCTGGATGAGTGATGTTTCACATAGGTGAGATGAAATGTGCTTTGGTATCAAAGAGGGGGAAAACAGGAACTAAACCTGGAGCCTGGAGTAATCTGTCAGTGAATCTCATCTTTCCCCTTCTTAGGGTGAACTCCAGCCCAAAAATACACTAGCAATCCCTCCCTCCCTGCACCACAGATGTTTGCCACACAGCAGCTTGTGGAAGGCTACATGCAGGCTGCAGATGTACTCAGCTCTGGTAATTGGGTAGCTGCAAAGTGAGGCACATCTGTAGCTGTTTTTCTTGTCTGATGCCCCACAGTCTCTGTGAACACAGAGCAGCTTTGCCTGTGAGGGGGCACAGTGCTTTTCACAGCTCACCACTGAAAACATCAGTTTTTGCTGGGTTTGCCTGTTTCTGCTCAAAGGTGTTTGTACCTTGTTAGTGATAACAGATCAAAAGTACAACTTGGTCTGTAAGCCCCTGCTAAGCCACCAGTCTAAATTCATCAAGAGTTTCTCACCTGGCTGTGCCACCACAGGGAAGGAACTGGAGCCCACAGCTAATTCCTCACACACAAACAGCCACAATGCAGCCCTAATCTCAAATCTAGCTGCTGTTCACAGCCTGGCACCCCCTCTCCTTAATCTCTGCTCTGGGAGGCTAAAGTCATCCTCATGCTCTAGTCTAATGTCATGACATTACCCATAGCTAATGCTAGCTGCCAAACCTAATGCTAAATCTGCACCTGAACAGCTACCACACAGATCTCCAGAGCCAAATCCCAGTGACTCCAGCAATATCTAGTTCTGCCTAAACAACCAATCTTCTAGATGCACTGCTGCCTTTCCCCCACAGAGATAAACAGAAGCAAATCCTAACAGCAATGAACAAGGCAGTGAGAGCAACAAGGAGACTTCTCTCTGCTTGCTTAGGATATTTCAGTAACAACGCCACTGGCAAGCACAGAGGTGATATGAGTGACATTTAATCCCAGCTGGGGGAGCCAAGGGAGAAGCAGTGCTGGAAGGGAATGATGGATGTCATTTCCAGCAGGCTGTGGGAGCTGCAGCCTCACCTTCACAGGTTTTGCCGTCACTGCCCAGCGTGCGCCCGACCCCACACTCACAGCGGTACGAGTTCTTCAGGTTCACACAGAACTCACTGCAGCCTCCATTGTTCTGCTCACACTCATTCTCATCTGCAAGAAACAAACCACTGTCAGAACATGCCCCAGAGATCACACAGCTGGCACATGGGAGCACTGGTCACACTGGCTTTGTTGGCCTCCTGAACCAGATCAGGCAACAGAGATCATACAGTCATCAAATATCCTGAACTGGAAGGGGCCCACAAGGATCATCAAGTTCAACTCCTGACACTGCACAGGACACCCCAACAATCCCACCATGTGTCTGAGAGCACTGTTCAAATACTCCTTGAGCTCTGGAATGTAATGAGCAATCCCACTAACAGTAGCTTTTTATCTCTTGGCAAAGCTCTGAAAACTCTTCCTAATTCTGTTCTAAAATTCCTCTTTGAAAGGCACTTTGTTCTCTGAGATTCTTCTTCTCCAACCTGATTTAATATGTGTGCGCAAAAAGTGAAGCAAATTGACAGGAAGGAACAGACACTGCTATTGCTGAGCCATAACACTAACCATTTCTCCTTGGCAGGCCACAACACTGAGGTTACCAATCAAGGTTCACACAGGGCTCCACCAAAACAGCTTAGAAATTGGCATTTATTAGGTGTCAGAAGCTTAAAAATAACAATAAAGCAAAACAGCATTTTTTTTTTTGACAGGTAGGCGGGTCAGACATGAGCTCTCAGTGGTCCCACTCAAGTCTGCAGCTGGTGGTGGTGTCTCCTTCCACAAGCAACGTGCACTGAGTATTTTTAGCCAAAGAACTGGCTGGTACCCTGCTTTGGGAGGCAGAAGCATGTCCAGGAGACACACGCATAGACTGCTTTTCACACATGTGACAGGCTCCACACTTTCCCCTCTAAAAATAAAACTAGAGCTGCTTAAAAACAGAGGGTGAAGAGGGAAATGGCTACTGGCAAAGGCACAGAGATGCTGTTAGGAGGGCCTAGAGCTTGGCTTGGTCAAGGGCTGTACCCAGCAATTCCTCCTGCCAGTTCTTCAACTTCTATAGCACACACAGATCTGTCCCTGCTGTTCCACACCAGTGACAACCAGCACTCCTGGGACACAGGCTGCTTGTCTGGAGACTGGATTGGGAGAGCTCTGAGCTCATTTTAACCACGGCATAGTAAAACATGGATCCAGGCACTCAAGAGGCCAAGGCAATGCACCGAGTTGGTGGATGCGTGACAGGAAGTCTAAGACCTTACCTAACCCCTAAGTTAGTTTGCAAATGAAAATGTAACTTAGGATCAGCAGTTCTGCTCTGGGATTCAAAGCATGTGATGTACTGAGAAGTCAGCCCAGCATGGGGAGGCTCACTGAGCTGCTTAGCATGCACAGAATGGTTTGGGTTGGAAAGGTCCTGAAAGCTCATCTATTCCAACCTCTGCCACAGGCAGGGACACTTTCCACTAGCCCAGGTTGCTCCAAGCCCCATCCAGCCTGGCCTGGAACACTTCCAGAGATGGGGCAGCCATAAATGCATTACTGCAGCATCTTCAGTCCCCCTGGTAGTGGGAACTGGGGAAGGAAGCACATTGTTCCTTTAGGAAAGGCTAACAGAGCTATGTTTGGTTTCTCTGGAAGGCTGGCATGGTTCTCTCAGAGAGGTGATTGCACAATTACTCAGCACAACAGAAAGTCATTAGAAAGACGAGTGAGCCACACAAGAGAGGCTGCAAGTAGGTGAACCAGTGTGATCATTACAACTGAGGTGTTGTGCCATGTGGGAATCATGAGGAGAAGCAGCAGTGCAGAAATCCTGCCTGGCGTGGCCGTGGGAGGGATGAAGGCGGCTGCAGCACACACAGACAGGCTCAGGACTCCTGTGTGCTCCCTCCTGCAGGAAATACCTTCCTGTGAGTCTGCCACACATTTATTGAGTGCTGGTGCTTGTCAAGGGCACTCCTGTGACTGGAAGCCTTGCAGAGAAGCAGCCAATAAATGCTTTTAATTATCTGAGAGAGCAAAGTCAGCCACTTGGCTGCAGAGATGTGGAGCTGCTGAAGCAAAACTCTTCCACAGAATCAGTGTGAGCAAGAGTGACTGCAGCAGGGCCAGACTGAAATCACTGCGGCCCCTGCCCTGATGCCCAGAAACAGGAGGGGTGTGAAGAAAGAACCCACCCACGCCTGCTTTGGCAGCTGCAGTCTGTGTGGAAGGGACTGATCTGCCTCACAGCCTCCTGGACCAACTCTGCTTTCAGCTTCACCACCAAATCAAGCCAAAGCCAAAGATGAGATCCCACCTCTCCCAAACTAGCACCCCCCTTCCTCCCTCTGCCTTAACTCTTTCTGTCCATCACTGTCGCCCTGCAGCTCCCCAACAGCCACCCTTTCCCAGCCCCTTGCTCTGCCCCACAGACCATCTTCTTCCTGACCTTACAGTGCAGGTGTTCTCCTCCCAGCAGTACAGGCACAACCACAGATATCCTCCCTCAGAGGTTCCTGGGGACTGCCTTGCAATCCCCAAAGCCCACATTCCCCACTCTGTTCTCACTTGGGGCCCTCCACCTCCCTCCTGACCATGCTAGTCTGTGCCACCAAGTGCCAGCCCCTTGGATACCCTCTTGTCATGCTAAAACCACTGCAGCTGTGCTGGGACCTACAGTCCTTTGGCTCTCCTCAAGTCCCAGGCCCTGGACAAGGCCCCACAAGGGCAGAAAGTATGGTGGAGCTTAGTGTGCAGCCCTACACTAGCCAGCGATACTTTTTTTGGAGGAGAGAGACGTTTAACAGAGCATGTGAGAGGAAGTCTCTAATGACAGACTGCACAGCATTTCCTGGATACCACAGTGATACTGTACCATGATCTTGCAAAGAGACTCTGCTACTGACAGTGCAGCTGCTGCCTTCAGCTGCTACTGAACCATGAGCAAATCTAGTCTCTGCACACACAGAGCTCCAGAGGCACCAGAATGCATTCAGTCATGGGATGTCATCTCTTGAAACCATTCACAGGATCAAAGACCTGTTCTAGGCAGCAAGGGGGGAAAACTCCTCTCAGAATGCTTCATTTTTCGCACTGTTTTGCAAGGCAATGGATTGAGACACAAGAAACAAACCCAAGGGAGAGAAATCAGTAGCTCTGCACACACAGAGCTCCAGAGGCACCAGAATGCATTCAGTCATGGGATGTCATCTCTTGAAACCATTCACAGGATCAAAGACCTGTTCTAGGCAGCAAGGGGGGAAAACTCCTCTCAGAATGCTTCATTTTTCGCACTGTTTTGCAAGGCAATGGATTGAGACACAAGAAACAAACCCAAGGGAGAGAAATCAGTAGCGGGCACAGGTTATTTCCACCCTTACCAAGGCATGTCTGTCCATCAGGTCCAAGTGTCGTCCCTGGGGAACATGTGCAGTCACTGGTGTCCAGGCAGGAGTCCTGGCAATCCACCACATCACAGATGTCATAGAAATCTAGGGCATGACAAGAACATTGTCAGCACAAACTGCTGAGCATGCAGCAAAATACCGTCTGTGTCCTGTCAGCGTCACACCCTGTGCCTGGTCCATCAGGTACAGAGTGGCCCACGTTGGGAGAGCTGAGCTGCTGAAGCTGCTGAGAAACAATCTAGTTTAATTACTGTAAGTCAGAGATGCAAATTTTGACTTTGGTAGCATGCCAAGACAAACCACAGGGCCCACAGAGAGCGTTAAGTCATTGCAGCCAGGGCAGCTATGGAAAATTTCCACTAGCAGAACAGAGGGGGTGAAATTGCCTCATCCATCCCACGTGGACAGGCCACCATCTGCCCTGCATCACCTGACACACTGCTGGTGACAAAGCCAGCAGCCAGGCACCACCTCTTGCAGGTGTATGGATGCTCACCACCTCTCATGCTTCCTGGGGATGAGGGAGGTACAGAGAAGAGACCTCAGTGGTTACTTAGAATCATAGAGTCATCAAGCATGGAGAAGAGAAGGTTATGTGGAGACCTCAGAGCAACCTGTCAGTATCTGAAGAGGCTCTAGGAAAGCCGTAGAGGGACTTGGTGTTAGGAACTGCAGTGACAGGACAAGGAGCAACGGAGAGAAATTGAAAGAGGGAAATGTAGATCAGATGCTAGGAAGTTTTTTTCTGTGAGGGTGGTGAGACACTTGCACAGGTTGCCCAGGGAGGCTGTCGCTGTGGCAGTGTTCAAAGCCATGTTGGCTATAGCCTTGAGCAACCTGTTCTGGTGGGAGGTGTCCCTGCCCAGGGCAGGGGGTTGGGACCAGATCATCTCTAAGGTCCATTCCAACCCCTTAACATACTATGATACCACAAAGTCCAACCTGTCACTGCTGGAACCCCTAAGCCCTAAATCACATCTTCCAGCACCAGATCCAGATGCCTCTGAAACACCTCCAGGGATGGTGACTCCACTACCCCCCTGGGCAATATTCCAGTGCCTGAACACCCTCACAGGGAAAACATTTCTCCTAACTTCTTCCCTGGCTCTTCCCTGTCTCAGCTCAAGGCCATTCCCTCTAGTCCTCTCCCTGCAGCCATGGCAGGACAGACCATCCCCCACCTCTCTCCAAGCCCTGTCAGGGAGTTGCAGAGAGCCATGAGGTCACCCCTGAGCCTCTTCCCCAGGCTAACCAACCCCAGTTCCCCCAGCCTCTCTTGCACTACACATGCTGTACTCACGGCCGCAGTAGGCGTGGAAGCAGACACTGGGCCGGGTGAGGTGGTACACGTAGTACCCTCCGGGGCAGGCCTTGACATGGATGGGGGGGTTCCAGCTGAAGCTGGCCCAGGCCTGGCGCGGGACGATGCCGTCGGCTGGGCGAGGGTGGCTGCCGTTGAGCCAGATGGGTGCGTGGGTGCCACAGTGGTTCTCGGGGATGCAGAAGGTGGGCATGGCGTCCCCGGCCATGCCAGTGAAGCGGTACCACTCCCCACCCATGTGGCTGTCACACGTGGGCTGCCCGTGGGAGCCGTTGATCTGGTGATCTGTGTTGCGCCACGGCTCATTCAGGCTGATGTAGGCAGAGCAGGGGTCCAGGGCTGCAACATGCCGTGAAACACAAGAGGGAACAACTGGTAGATATCAAATCAAGTTGTTGAGAGATGACTGCAAGGAATGCAAAATAGTGTCTGCTTCCACCCCTGACTTAACAGAATCATTGTGATGGATAGAGATCCCCAGGGAGAAACAGCAATTCCAGCTGATTGTCTCATGGAAAATTCTGACAGCTCCTAGTTTACCTGTTAGAATCATCAAGGGTGGAGGAGACCTCTAAGATCATCAAATCCAGCCCTTAACCTGCCACAACCCCTAAACCATATCCTCCAGCGTCAGATCCAGGAGTCTCTTAAACAGTGCCAGGGATGGTGACTCCACTACCTCCCTGGACCATCTACTCCAAGACCTTTAACAGAGCTATTACAACATTATGTAACAGTGTGACTTGTGTTTAGCTGACAGGGCAAAAAGATATAAGCAAATCCAAGGTCCAGGTGGTGATTTTGATATAGGAAATACAACCTAGGCGCACTTGATCTAGCTTAGGAGGGCCACAAAGCTGATCAGAGGATTGGACCTTCCCTACAAGGACAGGCTGAGGGAGTTGGGGCTGTTCAGCCTAGAGACGAGAAGGTTGTGTGGAGACCTCAGAACAACTTGACAGGAGCTGAAGGGGCTCCAGGGAAGCTACAGAGGGACTCTGGGTTAGGAACTGCAGTGACAGGACAAGGGGCAATGGGGAGAAATCAAAGAGTTGCTATACCTTTTTATTTATTATCTTAAACTTTGCAGGCTATGAAGGTCTAAATGATGACCTGGGGAGGAAAACTTTCAACTCTTTACACAGCTGTGCTCCTTGCAAGCCTGCAACGCCCCGTAATCTGCACAGAGCAGCTGTCTGTGACTGAAGTGCTTGTGAGGCCAAGACATGAACATATGGACTCCCGGTAAGTGCATGTCTGTTCACGCACTGCTCAAGGACTGTGTCCCTCTTCAGAGGCCTTTGCAAACCTTCTGCAAACAATTAAAACCTAAGAGTACCATAGGGAGAACAGAAATGAAGAATTTAAGTGTCCATTACATTTCCAGCCTTCTCCTAATTAACCCTGATTTGGCAGCTTCCCACTGAAAGTCCAGAGGTTCCATTCTCCCTCCCATTTAATACCTGATTAAGCACTACTTACCCATGTCAAACTACTCCCTATTAAGCAAAACGAATGCTCATACTGCCCTGAGTAAGGAAAATTCATTCCAGTTTCCTAAAATTAGGCTAATAAAGCCAATCATTCTGATTAAATGCATCTCAGGCTGGAATAGCCTCTACTTTGCACAGCACATTGCTTTTTAAGTTCCAAAATTGCCCTGTTTAGTTAACAATAGGGTGATGCAATTTGGGTGGGGGGAGGACATTATACTCTTTCTGTTAAAATGTTCTGGACACAAACCTTCTTGGTTCATCATTTTAATTTGCTTCACTGACTTCAAAGTGGGAATTACAAGTGTTTCAGAGAATGGACTTCAGGTCACCCTAATTTAGCTGCATCATCTGTAAGCACTGTCCCTCAGACACGCTGTCTTGTACAAGGATCTCACAGATACATCTCTTGACAAGCCTCCTCACACTTTCCTCAGCCACAATGTTTTGTTTGGCCTCAAATCCAGCACAGAAGAGGCAGAAGCAGCTGCCATACTCATAGTGCTGCAGAGCAGCACACTGGCACAGGGAGCATGGATCTAGGTTAGGAAGGGAATCTCTAGTGCCACAAGTCAAAGATATTCAGAGGAGCTGATTCATTGCCACCATGACCAGCAGAGAGGGGGATGCAGCAGGGAATGTGATGAGAGTCACCAGGCAATCCCTCCTGAGCTCTCTCCATTTCCCCTGCCTCTTTGTGCCTGCCCTTACCCACAGCAGTGCTGCAAATCCCATCGTCCAAAAGCTAGCTTGAATTCTTCCACAAGGAAGAGATGGGTCCTGAACAGAGCTTCCCAAGGGCTTCCCTCAGTGTAGCTCCCTTGCTTTTAACTAGAGGATTTGGTGTGGCCTTAGGGTGAGTCACTGACTGAGGTGAAAAGGTTTTTGTGCTGTTAAAAGCCAAACCAGGTGAATGAAGCAGGGATGCCCTGTCAGCTTCCCAGCTGGGCAACACTAAAAATATACACAGTCTCATTAGCTTTCATGTAATTAACTTTATGAAATATCCTTTGTAGACAGACTCTGGCAACACTCATCTAGGGAGATCACGTTGTCTCCTCAACAGTCAGAAGGTAATTTAAAGGCAGGGAGGGAGCTGGAAGAAAGCACATCTGGGAAATGAGGTGCATTCCCTCACATCCTTCATTCCTCTGAGAGCTGCTGGCAGGAGCGAAGGGGAGGCAAACAAGCAGACAGTGCTTGCTGGAAAACTGCAGATCATCTTGGCCACCTCGGGACTGCCAGCAGTGCCCCATGTCACCCTCCCTGCAGAAACCAAACACAATTTACTGACAACTAATTTGTGTTTTTATGGAAAAAAAACTCCACAAAAACACAGAAGCAACTGCTCAGCTTCTCATCTGTCCTCCTCAAATAAGGAAAGCTTGGGGGTTCTGCACAGGATGTATAACTGTCTCCAGCTCCCTCTGGTTTTCATTTTTCTTGGCTCAGATTTTTCCTCCCCAACACTCTGTGCGTGGCCTGAGCAATTCAGCCTGACAAAGTTTAGCTATGAAGCAAAGCTTTTCCATTTGTAATCCTGATGATATCATTAGTTCTCCAGCTGACATGGTAGCATATATACTGGATGACAAATCAGGCTCCAGCAAGCATTCCCAAGCCCACCATTCTGCAGAGATTAATCCTGTGTGCATTGTGTAACTGGAGGTCTCTGTCCTGGCAATAAAGTGAGCAGCACTGCATTATGACACTAAATTCAGTTCAGATTTGTCAAAGAAGCAGGGGAAAAAGTAGCATAATATCTATTCATAGAGACTCTCCTCCAAAGGGAGAGGAAAATCCCACAGAGCCAAGGCAGGAGAGTGTCTCCCAATATGGGAGACTTCAAGCTCTGTGACAGAAAGATCTTTCAAACTGGAAAGGATTTTACATCATCTTCAAGGAAAAAGGGTATTTCTCCCATCTTCCAGTCTTTCACCTAAGAACACTGAGGCTCAGTATGAACCTTATACATGGCCAACAGCAAAAAGACAATAGCTCTTTACTCACCCATCAAAGACACTGGCTGGAGCTGGATGACAAAGCAGGTACAGAAAAACAAATACTGGAACATCCCACTCAGCCAAGGAACAGTCACCACTCCAGGAACAGAGGCTTGAAAGCCCTCACACACGCTGTGGATCCTGCAGCCTTCCCCTCAGTGGAGCTTCTGACTCCAAGCTTTGAGAAGAGCAAGTGTGATTGTTCTCCTGGGAGTTTATCAGAGGAAGAAGCTGAAGGGATGTGGGGTACAGCTCCAGCCTTGACCTCCTCAGAACAGTGCTGCCTCTCACTGACAGCAGAGATGTACTTACTGATCAATCCTGTGTCTTGGACTCAACTCCCTATTGTTCTGTGGCCTGACTGCCCCACAGTGACACCTCCACTATCTCATCTGGAGACGGACTCTAAGCAGGGCCACCCGGACATCCCGAGGGGATGGAAGAGAAGAACAGATGGGTGCTTGTTATCTCTGCTCCTTCCACAGACTCCAGGGCTCCCCACAGGCAGAAAACATTGGTGAGACCCTTAACTGCAGGAAATAGTGGCCCGAAGAGCAGGATTGAGCCTTCCGAGCAGAGATTGCAGAATGCTTGGAGCAGAGTCACAATGGGAACATCAGTCAAAGTGAGACATTGGTGTCCTACAGGGAAATAGCTGTTCCTATGCTACACAGAGGCCCCTTCCACTTCTGGTCACACAACCTGACCACTGCAGGGAGATTATCAAACAAGATGCTTTTCTGCAGTCTCTAAAAACCAAAACCAAGCCAACAATCCCAATGTTGCCAAGTTAACTCCTATGCAGAACCCAGTAACTGAGAGCCATTCCTTGCCAGTTCAAACCAAACCAGGCTGAGCTGCAGGGGATAACCACAAGCTCTAGATGCAGCACACTGAAATCTGTCCTTTACTAGAGCAAACCCAACAGCATGGCTGGCAGTGAGATACCAAGGACAGCAGGGATAAGCACAAAGGGAACTTCCCTCTCATCCCACACCAGCTCTTACTATAAGAGCTCTCCATCAGCAATGAGTGCAGCCAAGCCTACAGCAATCACACAATCAGGCAAGTGTAGGTATCTTCCCCTTCTCTTCAGGAAGATGTGCTAGAATCCCAGCAGGAAAAGAGTGGCTCCATTATTTCATACTGTGTTGGCCCAAGACAAGACGTTGGGTGTTTGTCTGCTTTGCAGGGATGGTACATTACAGAAAATTCTCAATAGCCTCTCTCTGCCTGGGTGTGTCCCTGCCAGCACAGTGCAATACGCTGCTCTGCTCCACCGCAGCATAGTTTTTTCAATTGTGAATGACATCCCAGCAGGAAAAGAGTGGCTCCATTATTTCATACTGTGTTGGCCCAAGACAAGACGTTGGGTGTTTGTCTGCTTTGCAGGGATGGTACATTACAGAAAATTCTCAATAGCCTCTCTCTGCCTGGGTGTGTCCCTGCCAGCACAGTGCAATACGCTGCTCTGCTCCACCGCAGCATAGTTTTTTCAATTGTGAATGACTGTGAGAAACAACCAAAAAAACCCCAAAATAAATGACTGTCATTGCTTCCACCAAAAAATAATACAAATCCCTATGGCTCTGTTGTGCTGACAGCTGTGCAGCACCAGAAGAGTTTTATCAACAACAGGAAAGGAGAACAGATCCACTACACAAAGCTATCAAGGCAGATAACCCTCAAATGGTGATTATGTGAATTCCCAGAAGAGAAACTAAAATTGAATGGAGAAGAATAAAGCAAGCCACAGGAAGTTACATTCTGCCATTTTCATTGAGAGGTTGATTCATGCTTATCCCAAGTAAATAAAACTGACAAGCATCAAGTGAATGCTCTGTTTGTCACAGGTGTGCACAGCTCCGAACCATTTCAATACCTGCTGCTTTTGTTTGCTAGGGTGGTTTGTGAGCCTGACACAATGATGTTTGGACAGGTACATGTCAGTGAGTGACAGCTGACAATTAACACAGGGAAATAAACTGCTTCAAAGGTGTCACCAACAGGCCCTATCAAGCCCTACAAAATGGATTAAAGCAGAGGATGCCTCAGCACTCCCAGACATGATGCTCTCCTAAATCACCAAAACATCTAGGCCAAGAAAAAGGTCTCAAGCTGGAGTAGATTGTGTGCTGCCTCTAAATGTTTTTCTGAAGCAGCACCAAAGGCAACTCTTCTATCAGCACTTTCTCTTTGCTTTGCAAGTTACTTCAGGTGACACACATGGCTCCAGCCCCTTCATAAACAATCCGTGTCTCAGGGAGCTGTAGCAGTTATTTCTGAGAGGACAAAGGGAGGATAAAAAAACCCAAACAAAAACCTTCCTGCAAAGAGCTGCTCTGGGAGAGAGGATACAATTCCAATGGGATGCTCTGGATGCTGCAGGGCTGCACCCTCCATGCAAATATGGTAATTCTGTTGTTCCTGACCTCCACTTCCACACCTTGAAGATGAGTGAGCCCAACACCCCAGAAGGAATCAGGGCCAAGTTAGCACTTCTCAAAAGAAACCATCAGCACTGTTTAAAAGCTATGAAAAGGGAAGGCAATATTAAATAGAGGGTTGAGATTTATTTTGGTAGCCAAGAGGGATGATCCAAACCAGCTGCAAAGTCCGGGTATGTCTTCTCCGTGCAAGAAATGATGCTCATTTTGTCGGTGGCAATCACACTTCTTGCCTCTCCCAGAGAACTGAAGGACTTTACCATCCTCACACAAAGCATCAGCTGGGCTGGAAAACCTCATACTGTTTGGAATGGACTGATGGATAAAGAGGCTTTGGCATTTGCTGAAGCTCACCTTGGCTTTGTCAGAGCCACCTCCCAAGACACTCCAGTGGCTGATGAAGGGGAGGTGTGTGAAGCACAGATCTGGAGCAGGAACTGCAGCCTGCTAGAAAGAGCAGGAGGAAGAGCTAATCAGCACTTCCTGCTGCCAAGGGAGAGGAGAGGACGGTACACGCGACAGGATCCCTGTCTGCGGCTGATGTGAGGACGTGCACTCACAATGAGCCCTGACAGGTCACCCAGATGGATGGGACCAAAGTCAAGGACTCCGAGATAAGCCTTGGGGCTGTAAACAACTTGTCCCAGGACATGGTGCCAGTAGGAAAGGCTGTGGAGATCAGGGAGTGAACACAAGTTAGTGAAGTGTGAGCAAACACAAGTCAAACACCAAGAATCATGAGATCAGGCAAGTACATCACTACTGGTGAGAAACAGCAGTGATTTCCTTTCCTTAGTGCAGTCCTGTGATGCAGAACTTGGTGTCCTACAGAATCCAGTGCAGTTTCCATGAGCCTCAATTTTCAGATGGAGAGATTTGAGCATAGACAGCAAACCCACCACTGCACAACTAGTCAGGGGCAGAAGCAGGACTAGGACTCATCTTTTACATGCTCACAGAGCCACAATGGCACAGCAGGACTTCGATATACTGCAAGTCTAACTTCCACTCCTGTATTGTACTTTTCACCCCTTGAATGCCAGTATAGAAATAAACCTGACTTTTTTAACAAAAGGAATAATTGGAATCTCTTGGGATAGATAAAAACATACTTAAGATATTCTCTCCTATGTGAAAATAAAGCCACATGTGTCACAGAGGAAAGCAGTTTGCATTTACAACTCCTCACACAAAAAACCCCAGAGGATAGCAAAGAAACTGGTCCACTGGCTCACAGACAGGGCAACTTGGCCAGCTCCACTTGACTGACACAGTGCCAAGGCCTGGCAGCTCCAGGGCATCAGGCTAAACCCACCTAGAGCCAGTAAGAACCTGCAGCAAAGTGATCATCATCACTGCCTGCCAGGCAGGAAGGGCTAGAGGGGAAAAGAAAAAGTGCTGCTTCTTTGCTCTTGAGGAGAAAGGAGCCATGAACACCGCCCCTGGAGGGGTTGGCAAGGAAATTATTTGAAAACCCTCTCAAAGGAAAAGAGGAACAGAGGTTAATCAAAAGAAAATCGGTAGAAAAACCAGCACCTGAAGATTGCAATGCACACTCTGCTCATCCTTCCCTGAGGAATGCAGTGGCACATTAAGATTCAGGCAGCACTGAATCTGCTCTCAGAGTGCTGCCAGAGGGACAGGAGCCTATTTACCTGCCCGGCTCTGAGACCTCAAACAGCTACTGCAGGGAGTGCTGATGTTGGGATTTAACAGTGTCAGGAGAGCAAACAAACACGGCACTTCCCCTCAGTGCTGGCATTCCGAGGCACTGGGAGTTGAGGGTGAGGTTTGTGGCAGGTCATCCACCCCCAGCAGAGACCATGTGTGCACTGGTAGTGCAGGGAGGTGTGGGACAGCAATCCCAAATCAACATACTGTGCTGCTAGATGTCAAGAGTCTTCAGTTCTGGATGCCAAAATGGGCAACTTCTTATGCAGCCGAGCCAAAGAATTTATCTGGGGAGGCCAGCAGCTCATCTGGACACTAAGGGCTGCTTGGAGGAATAAAGTCTGTCAGCAGAAATTAAAGGTAGGTGACAACTAACAACTTGAAGCCTTTCCCCTCCAGATTTAAAAGCCACAAGAATTGGTGTTCCAAATACTGGCCAATCATGGATATTACTTTCTTTTAAAATAGTCAAAGATAGAAACCTTCTGATACCAAACATCTCATCCTAACCAACCATAAAGTCAGGACAAAGTACAATCTGTTAATTCCCAAAGTGAATGAACAAATCCTGTCACCAGAACAAATTCAAGGGCCCAGAAAGAAAGGAACGAAGCTTAAAACTTTAGTATTCCCCCGAAACAGCACTTGAATGCAATATAGAAATACACTGACACCACTTGGGACCTTTCGGGTCACTGGGCATTACCTGCCCAAGTATATTCTTATCCTGCTACTGTGCTGGTCAGACAAAGCAGATCTTTGTTAGACCAAGAGTCTCTAGCTCTACCTCACCACCTCAACTGCTCCTGAGGTCCCTGTGTTAGGCAGCCAGGCATGGATCTCCATCCAAGTTTCTTCAGCAGAGCTATATCTGCATCCCCACGAGGGAAGGTCAAGGAGAAACCACCTAAACAAAGAGAAATGGAGGAAACTCAGCAGAGCTGCCACACGTGAGATATGCTCTTCTCAGCTGGGGAAAATAACATTGTTCAAGAGCACTGATTCAAAAATTGAATAGTTATTTATTGTTCCAGAAGTACATTGCTCTTTTATACATATTTCATAAATGATACAGGATTTTACACATGTTCAGTTTGTGTTTTTTCTTTAAAGGACTTTTCTCCATGCTCCCTCCCTCATCCCAAACACACACCAAGGATTCAGCTACAGGATTGTGTTCATGTTTTTTCCCTTTAAAACTCATCACACAAACAGGATAAAACAGATAAAAAAATGATCACACAATGTAATTAAATGGAAAGACAGAGGAAAAGGGGAAGGGAAAAAACCAAAACTAGAAACATGCTCCCATGGGGTCCAACATGCCATTGAGTGAGAAGAGGCAGCAATCCCAGCTGTGTTTCCACATCTGCAAGGCACCTGGAGTCTAGTGTTAATAATCAATTATTTTCTTTCCTATTTTTTAAACATTCTCAAAAAACCCCAACCAGAAGCCTCTTTCCATGACACAGTGAGGAGTAGTAGTGAAACATCAAAAAAGCAGCCAGCCTGTCTGTATATATAGCTTAGTGTCCTTCTCCCACCTTCATCCTGTGTCTCCACAGTGTTTAGCAACAGGATGCTAAAGCAGACTGACCTGCTTTGAATAAAGAGATGTTTTATCTGCTGAAAAATCAGCCAGCCTTGGCTAGGAGAGAGGGCAGTGGGTTGACTTTCCTTCCTCTATTTCTTTTTAGCTAAGAACAAGAGATGCCATAGCCACTCCTAAGAAATTCTGACCTGTGGACATAAAGTTCATTTAAAACTATTTAACTGGGGGAAGTGCTGAAGAGCTTAAGTAGTTCTGTGTCTTGCACTGTTCTTACAGCTCTCAGAAAGCCTCTGTGCAAGGGAAATGCTTTGACCATATATGAAACCTTTTATCCCTTTACACAAGCAGCCAAATATCAGGTTTCATGGTTCCATGTCCCATAGCTGTTCATTTAAAAGCAGAAGTCATGAATCTGTGACAGTATTGTTATCTTTTAAGCCTTCATGACCTCATAGTCCAGGTGGCTATCAGATTTGGGGGAGGAAGAAGGGAATCTCCCTCCCTTAAGACTGAATATGAAAAAACCTCTCATGCAATGCTGCCATGGATTTCTAGAAGGGGCATTGGGACACAAAAGTTTATATAGTTCCTATGGAATACTCCAAAATCTCAATTATCAAAGGTCCAGAAGAAAACTCATCCCTTCTCTCACTTGGCTACAACCAATCTGTGCTACAGACAGGCAGAGGAGGAAGTCAGTGGAGCACAGGGGTGGGCTGGGAAGGGGAAGCTCACGGTTTCCAGTAGAAAGCAGTCTTGTAGGAACCTTAGAAAAGAGCCCAGGTCTGACAGAAGTGTGCGTGTTAATGGTGGTGGAGAGCGAGTTCTGATCACCAGCCAGAGCTCCAGGTGGCTTGGGGTCTTTGTTCTTTTGGGGTTTTTCTCCTTTTGAGTTTATTTTTGAGAGAGAAAGAGAGATTGGAATCAGGTAAAGGAAATTAAAAAAGCTAAGCAGGCTGCTGGTGTCCTACCAAGAGGCAGAGCCTGCAAAGCTGGAAGAAGACACCCTTACACCCCAGCATTACATTCTTGGCATGAACCCCCCAATCCTGTATTTGTACACAATTGCCATTCAGACAGTTCAAATGTGACTATTTGCCAAGCCCTTTTCAGAACTAACATTCCACAATGTCCCATCTTCAGATCTAAGAGATTTCCCCCCCTTACAGTCCTTTGTCTTGATCCAAGGTAAAAACCCTCCACCCCCCACACCACCTCCAGCTTCCACCTGCAATGCTGTAATTACAAAAGGCCAGAGCTATGAACAGGTTTTTGCTGGGGTTCAGAGCTTCTCTGCTGATCAGTCCTTTTCAGAAATCTGCTGGATGGGCAGATGAACCTGCAGTGGATCTCGAAGCCTCTTAAGGTCCAATTCTGCCTAAAAGCAAAAGACACATTATAAAGCACAAGCTCCCAATATGCCTTCCTCCAACCACTTCCCTGTAGAGAATGCAAAGCTTTGCCAGATTTCTTTGGTTTTCCTGTCCAGAAGGAAAGTGTTCAAAGAACAAAACAAAGTCACAGGCTCATGCTTGGGTAAACCATTCCCAGCTGTACTTCTCTGAACTTGTCTGCATGCAGCCACTGAAAGGAATATGGGATGGGAAGAGCTGACCCCAATCTTACTCCTTTAAAAAAATTCTCAAATCAACACCTCAACCAGATGAATGGGAATGGTTGATTGTAGAAGAAAAGCTCCAGGAAAATATAACCACCCAAAGGTATCTGTATTCAGCGCAAGAAAGACCTCTGGATCTTTCCATAAGCAGCTGCTTCTCCAAGGCAGGAGGAGAACACTTCTCTGGATATCCTACACTCTCATTTCCAGAGCCTAGGAATAAAGGATGATGCAGAGCAGTGAAAAGGAATGTGGTAGCTCTGCTTTTCCTCCTATCCTTCTGCAGAAAGGCCCTGAAAAACACAAGGAGAGATCTCTATCTGACTCCTTTGCTGAACAGATCCCACAGTGTGGAACAGTCTGCCACAAGTGTCTGTCTCCAGAGCCTGAGAAATGTGCCCTCGTGGTCTCTAACAATACAGCTATATTTTCTGAGCATTATTTTCCAGGCCTGCAACCCAGCGCACTCAAGTGCCATGTCAGAGAGACATGGACTGAATGGATGCAAGTCTTCATTCCTCACTAAATCCATCTGGTGTGTAGGAGCTGAGAAGAAAAGAAATCTTGAATTAGGCTCCTCTGAGGCATGAAGTGTCTGAAGCAACTCAAGATTTGCCAGCAGTTCCTAAAGGGCCCTTACAGATGGATATAGGCACCCACTTCATGTTGATTTACACATCCAGCAGTGCTATTCCTGGGCACATTAAAGCCAATTCAGTGATTGCACTGGGGTTGTGACAAGAAAATGGGCTGAAAACTTAAGATACATTCATTCTTGCTTGAGGTGTGTCTATTAATAGCAACTAAGAGCTAGCAAGCAGTAATTTCTTTGTCTTATCTCTGGAAAAATCCTTGTTACCTGAGCAATTGCATCCTTGAGTTGATTGTATTTCTCTAGATCAAATCGTGTCTTTTTGGCTCCTTTATGGAAAAATAGTAAGTACTGTCTGTCTCTGGCATCTGGATAAACATATTCCTAAGGAGAAAAAAAGGAGAGAAGATAGGAATGAAGCTACACAGGATAGCATCAGCAGAGTATTGTCTCAGGGGTGTTTTAGGAGGGTGACTAGTTTCTGACAGGTCTAAGCTCACCCAGGGTGGTGAGAATCCAAAGGAGATTAAAAAAACCATGAAAAACTTAAGTGTCAAGATAAAGACAGTTTAGTAAGTGAAGAAAAAAACCCCCAACAACATAAAAGTGATGCAAAAGCAATCACTCACCACCTCCCAGCAGCAGACCAATGCCCAGCCAGACCCTGTGTGACAGCAGCTTTGGAGAGACTTTCTCCCCCAAGTTTATTGCTGAACTTGACTTATAAGGCATGGAATATCCATCTGGTCAGCTCAGGACAGCTGTCCCAGGTGTGTCCCCTCATAACACCTCAGCCACCTCGAGCCTGTTCCCAGGGGTGGAGAGTTGGGAAGGGGCAGGTCAGGGAGGAACAAGAACCAGAGAAGACCATGATGCTGTACAAACACCATTCAGCAATAGCAAAAGCACTGGTGTGTTATCAAGGCTGTTTTGGTCACAGATCCAAAACACAGCACCATACCAGCTGCCCTGAAGAACATTAACTCCATCCTAGCCAGACAGAGTCCTAGACAGACTCAGACAACATTTGCTTCCCTGCTAGTATGTTACACTCCCAGCAGTGAGTTACCACCACCTCCTGTTCCCAGTGTGTGAATCCTTCCATGCAGAGCGAACACAAACTAACACATTTCAGGGGGCCAATACTCACAAGTTTGTGAGAAGGGAAAAAAAAAAAAAGCAGCTATAGATACCGGACGCAAGGCTTTGTAAGATAGTCCTTACCCTCTTTTCCTTAAGATCATAAATATGCAACGGCTAATTAAAGCAGCAATAGCTGCTCATGAGTTCATCTCTCAACCAAGCAGGAACAAGCACCCAATGCCACAGCTTCTGCCAGGATACTCTGCTGCAAAATGCTACAGCTTTTAGTGTGTGCAGGCAACTTGGAGCAGCAGAGCTGTGCACACCAATCCCTGTGCGCACCAAGCCTCTGCAAGGAACAGAGCTGC